>NW_007728928.1:134569-155480 GCF_000696425.1 Galeopterus variegatus
GCTCTGTCTGCTTCTCAGGGTTTCTGAAGGCTCCAAATAAATAGTCTATTTGCAAATGATCGATAAGGGGTCCAAAGCTTTACATCTCTCTGTAAGATGTGATGACTGTCACTGGGTCTCACCATCATTACTGAGGGGCAGAGTCATCCAGAAATTAAGTGTGGGCTTTGTAAATTTCTTTTTACTTTATGTTTTTCACTTCATGTTTTATTTAATAAATTCCCAAGGGAAGGTCATTTGGGCTGCTTCTAGACTTATTTTTATAAACACCACTGAAGCAAGTATCTTCAGAGATATACCTTTGCTTATATGTGTGTATATGTATGTATGTATATAGACAGATATGAAAGATAAAATCCTAGAGTAGAATTTCTGGACCAAACAGAATACACATTTAAAATTTTCACAGATGAGAGGCAAGCCAAGATGGCAGACTAGAGGTGCTCAGGGTGAGTTCCTCCTACAGAAAAGAACCAGAAAAACTAATAGTCAGTGAAATATTGATGGAGCATCTGTGGGAGAATGTAGTAGCACAGCAGAAGACTGCTGAGAACGCTACGGAGCACAGAAGCCCAGGATGGCGGCATAGAGAGGAGAGAAATACAGCCTCAGATGCCACGTCTCCAATACCAGGATCAGCTCAGGAGGAATTTTCCCTTGCAGCAAAAAGGTAGGCAGAGGACCCACACCAACCCCCATCCTCACCACAGAGGCCTACAGATCCTTTGGCAGGGCAAACCCATAGGCAAATGTGGGGAGTGGCCTAGAATACACACACTGCATTGCTCTGGAACACCAGCACAAGCTGCATCTCCATCCCCTACCATCAGGACCAAGTCGATGCAGGATGGTACCATCTTGAAACCAGAGTCTTGTTGGGAATATGCCTTGACCTGGGCTAGTAGCTATGGTGCTTCCCCAGCCTTAAGGCTCTACCCTTATCACAGCACACTTACATGAGAGGCTACAACACCCTAATCTCAGCAGCTTGAAGCCTGGGCTCACAGCAGCTGTGACACTAGTTCTGCAGTCTGGGAAGCCAATCCTAGTCCTGCTGAACTGATGCACCCCATGTCCCTGGCCAGAGATCAGACAGGCAGACCCTCCTCAGGCAAACCACCTCCCATTCCTCTCCTTACCCCCCAGCCCTACCAGCTGACTGAGTTGTGCATGCCTGAGCCCCCGACCTGGAAAAACAGCTAATGGGTCTCTACCCTAATGAATATGCCCTGGGTTCAGTGGAAATAAAGTGCATATACCCCTCCTGAAGAGGCAACCAGGCAGTTCTATCCTGAATGATCTATCCAGTGGCTATGCCAACAGTCCCAGAAGCTGGGGCATTGGCCCCTTGTACCTAGTTGCCCCACCCACCACCCAGAAGCAACTGGATGGGCCCCCTCACTGCATGCCTGCCTAGAGACCTTGCCCACTTCCTGAGAAGTGACTCAGCAGCTCTGCCCTTGACAGTCCAGCTCCTAAGCTGCAGAGGAAAGCATGACCTCACAATGGGCCACAAGATGTCGCACAGCAGAAGGGCCACCTGCAAAGCTGCACTCAGCTAGCTAAGCCAAAGCATACCCATGCTCCTAGCTCAAAGAAACAGCTCAGGTATCATGCCCCTGAAAGACCTGCCCCTAAGTCTTTGAGACATCTTACACACACACATCTGAGTGAGAAACAGCTTGGCTGACATGCCCCAGGCAGGCCCGTCCCTGGTTAGAGAAGCAGCACAGTGACCCTGCCACTGGCAAACCAGTCCCTGAGACCCTGACATGCCATACACCCACACCTCAGCCTGAGAATCAGTCCAATAACTGCATCCCCAGTGAGCCAGCTCCTGAGACAACTGACCCAGAGGATGCATGTGCATACCCCCAGCTGTGACTTAATGCAGCAATACCTCTCCCAGCAAAGCTGTGCCACCATCACCACATTTCTCCCAAGTATAGGTTTCTGAGTCACTCACAGACATAGCAAAAGTAGATTCTAGCTGAAGAAATTACAGTCTATACTACTGCATCCATCCTGAACAAAGTCATTGCACTCTACCCAATCAACACCCTTGGACACATTTGTAAATGAAAGTCTTTTCCCATGCAAGCCACTCTATAAAACTAATTTCCACCGGATGCACAGATATCAACACAGGGAAACAAGAAATATGAAAAAAACAAGGTAACGTAACACCACCAAAAAGAGTAAAATAGTGCTTCAGTAACTGATCCCCAGAAATTGGAAATTGCCAACTTTCTGGAAAAGGAATTCAAATTAACGGTCTTAAAGAAACTCACTGATGGAGTTTGGATGTGTTGTCCCCTCAAAACTCGTGGAAATTTGATCCCCAATGTGGCAGTGTTGGAAACTGATTGAGTCATGGGGGCGGATCCCTCATGAATGGATTAATGCTCTCCCTGGGGGAGGGGAGATTAATGAGTGAGTTCTCACTCTATTATTTCCCATGAGAGCTTGTTGTTTAAAAAGACCTTTGCACCTCCTCTCTCACTCTCTTGCTTCCTCTTGCCACGTGATCTGCCTGTACCCACCGGCTGCCTGCTGCTTTCCACCATGAGTAGAAGCAGCCTGATGCCTGTGCCAGATGCAGCTGTCCCAGAATTGTAAGCCAAATAAACCTCTCTTCCTTATAAATTACCCAGTCTAGGATATTTCTGTTATAGCAACACAAAATGGACAAAAACACTCACTGAGATACAAGAGAATACGGACAAACAGTTCAACAAAATTGGAAAAATCATTCAAGATCTCAAAGAGAATTTCAACAAAGAGGTGACATTAAAGAAAATCAAGCAGAAATCTTGAAACTAAAGAATACATTGAATGAAATAAAAACTACATCTGAAGAGTCTCAACAACAGACTAGGTCAAGCAGAAGAAAGAATTTCTGATCTTGAAGATAGCTGTTTTCAAATAACACAGGAAGAAAGAAAAAAGAATAAAAAAGAACAAAGTTTACAAGATCTATGGGATACTAGTAAGTGAACAAATATTCAAATTGTGGGCATTCCAGAAGGAGAAGAAAACAAAAAAGATATTGAAACCTATTTAAAGACGTAATAGTGGAAAATTTCCCTAGTCTTGGGAAAGGTGTGAACATCCAAATCCAGGAAGTTCAAAGGTCCCCAAATAGATTCAATCCAAATAGGTCTTCTCCAAGACACACTGTAGTCAAACTATCCAAAGTGAAAGGCAAAGAGAGAATTCTAAAAACAGCAAAGGCGAAACATCAAGTCACTTATAAGGGAATCCCCATTAGACTAACAGCAGATTTCTCAGCAGAAACCCTACAGGCCAGGAGAGAATGGAATGATATATTCATCCAGAAGAGAAAGAACAATAATAACTACCATGAAGATACCTGAAAATACAAAACCTACTCGTAGAAAAGATACACAAATTATAAAGAGAAAGGAATCAAAACTTATCAATACAGAAAACCACCAAACTGTAAGGATAAACATTGAGAGGAAGAAAGGAACAAAGGATATACAAAAAAATCAGAAAACAACCAACAAAACAACAAGAGTAAGATATCATATGTGTAGAATAACCTGGAATGTAAACATATCAAATGCTCCAATTAAAAGACATAGACTGACTGAATGGATGAAAAACATGACCCATCCATATGCTGCCTACAAGAAACACACCTTACCTACAAAGACACATAGACTGAACATGAAGAGAAGGAAAAAGATATTCCATGCAAATGGAAAACAAAAGCAAGCAGGAGTAGCTATACTTATATCAGATAAAACAGACATTAAATCAAAATCTCTACTAAGAGACAAAGAAGGGCACTACATAATGATAAAGGGATCAATACAGCAAAAGGATATAACAATTGTAAATATGTATGTACCCAACACTGGAGCACCCAGATATATAAAGCAAATATTATCAAATCTAAAGGGATAGACACCAACACAGTAATAATTGGAAACTTTAACACTCCACTCTCAGCATTGGACAGATCAGTGAGACAGAAAATCAACAAGGGAACATCAGATTTAAATGGCACCATGGACCAGATGGACCTAAGAGACATATAAAGAGCATTTCATCCAACAGCTGCAGAATACACAATTCTTTTCATCAGCACATGGAACGTATTCCAGGACTGACCATATGTTAGGCCAAAAAATGTCTCAACAAATTTTAAAAAAAAATCAAAATCATATCAAGTATTTTTTCTGACCATAATGGATAAAACTAGATATCAATAACAAGAGGAACTTACAAAACTACACGAATACATGTATATTAAACAATATGCTTTTGAATAACCAATGGGTCAGAAGAGATTAAGAAGGAAATAAAAAAATTTCTTGAAACTAATGAAGACAGAAACATAACAGGGATGGCCAGTTAGCTCACTTTGAAGAGTGCAGTACCAGTAACACTGAGGTCATAGATTTGGATCCCCACACCAGCCAGCTGCCAAAAAAAAAGAAGAAAAAAAAAGAAACACAACATACCAAAACCTATTGGATACATCCAAAGCGGTATTAAGAGGAAAGTTTACAGCAATAAATGTCTACCTCAAAAAAAAACCAGAAAGATTTCAAATAAACAGCCTAACAATGCACTGCTAGGAAATAGAAAAGAAAGAACAAACTAATCCCAAAATAAGTAGAAGAAAAGAAATAATAAAAATCAGAGCAGAAATTAAGTAGAGACTAAAAATACAATACACAAAAAAATCAAACAAAAAGTTGGTTCTTTAAAAAGATAAACAAAATCGGCAAACCATTAGCCAGACTAACCAAGAAAAATAAAGACCCAAATAAATAAAATCAGAAATGCAAATGGAGATATTACAATAGATAGCACTGAAATACAAAGGATCATCAGAGACTATTATGAACAAGTATATACCAATAAATATGAAAACCTAGAGGAAATGGATAAATTCTCAGACATATATGCCCTCCCAAGACAGAACCAAGAAGAAATAGAAAACCTAAATACACCAGTACCAATAACAAGTAGCAAGAAACAGTAATAAAAAGTCTTCAAACAAAGAAAAGCCAAGCACCAGATGGCTTTACTGCTGAATTCTACCAGACATTTACAGAAGAACTAACACCAATACTTAAACTATTTCAAGAAATTGAAGTGGATGGAATTCATACTATGAGGCCAGCATTACCCTGATACCAAAACCAGGTAAGATCCCCCCAAAAAAAAGAACTGCAGGCCAACATCCCTAATGAACACAGATGAAAAAATCCTCAATAAAATACTAGCAAACTAAATCCAACTGCACATCAAAAAGATGATACATAATGATCAAGTGGGACTTATCCTAGGGATTCAAGAATGGTTCAACATATGCAAATCAATAAACATAACGCATCACATCAACAGTGTTACACTTCCCTCTGTGTAATGGAGATGAAGAAAAGGAAAGAATTACTCAAAGCACCATGAATGAAGCCTGAAGGGACTGCAGCCCATCAGGGACCGCAGCCTCAACTCAAAATTAGCTTTTCTTTTTATTGTCAAGACAAGGAAGTTTCACAAGAAAAATCAGTTGACTCAATCATCAAAGAAGGACATAAAAATAAAGGCAGTGTTACAGAAGTTAATTATGGCTAAGTATAGCTTAAACAACAGAAACTAGTAACATCAGTAAAATTAACAATGTGACATTCCAGAATGCAATTTGTGAAAAGCTAAATTGATCCACCAACAAACAGCTTGCCCTTAGCAAACATATTCTTTTTCACATATTTTCCTACAGCAATTTCCTCAGCAAATTTAAACAACAATCCAGCAGCTTCGTCAACATATCTTAACAACAATCAGTAGGTTAAATAGTCAATAGTCCTTCGAACCAGAATCAAACCAGTGACCTAAAATAGTCAAAGTACACAATCCCATCCCTAAACAGTGATTAGAATTGATTAGATGGGCTTTTGCCAAGCTGTCTGTGGACTTTGGTCCTCTGCTCAACGGCTTTGGCCCCATACATGCATTTACCTATAAATCCTATTCTAAGATCAAAAGAGAATCAAGATTTCTAACCCTCCATAAACAGAATGAAAGAAAAAAACATATGATCATTTTGATAGATGCAGAAAAAGCATTTGATAAAATTCAATATACCTTAGTGATAAAGTCTCTCAACAAATCATGTATAAAAGGAAAGTATCTTAATATAATAAAGGCTTTATATGACAAATCCACAGCTAACATCATATAAAGAACTGGAACAAGACAAGGATGCCCACTCTTACCACTTCTATTCATCATAGTACTAAAAGTCCTAGACAGAGCATTTAGGCAAGAGAAAAAAATAAAGGGCATCCAAATTGGAAAGGAGAAAGTCAAGTTGTTCCTATTTGCAGATGATATGATTTTATAGAGATAAACCTAAAGACTCTACCAAAAAACCTAAGACTCTAGACCTGATAAACAAATCCAGTAAAGTTACAGGATACAAAATGAACACAAAAGTCAGTAGCATTTCTATACACCAACAATGAACTAGCAGAAAAAGAAATCAAGAAAACTATACCATTTACAATAACAACAACAACAAAAAGATACTTAGGAATAAATTTAACCAAGGAAGTGAAAGATCTCTACAATGAGAACTACAAAACAGCAATTAAAGATATTACAGAAAACAAAAAAATTGGAACAACATCCCACGCCCATGGATTGGAAGAATCAACATCATCAAAATGACTATACTACCCAAAGCAATCTACAAAGTCAATGCAATCCCCATCAAATTACCAAGGACATAACTCCCCCAAGGAATATGCCATTGCTTGTTCCCTGAATTCGTTTCTTGTGATGTCCTTAATATTATACACCCCATTCATGTCCTTTAAATTCACTTGTACTAATTTTTGGTGACCTGCCTATTCATGCCCTTTGCCACTTTCTCTTTTGGATTATTGGAATTTTTCTTACAGGTTTGTAATAGCACTTTAGTTATCATTAAAATTGGCCCTTTGCTAAAAAGAAAAAAAGAGTACACTTTGGAATTTGACATGGATCCAAATCTTTCACTCGCCCCCAGGAAATACACAATAAGCATTTGTTAAGTAGAAGCTACTTTTCTTTGGGCAAGTTATGCAATCTTGCAGAGCCTCAATATTCTTCTTATAGAATGGGGACAATTAAATCCATCTTTCAGGATTTTTTGTGAGAATTAAATATGTTGTATCTAAATGTCTTAATAAATGTGAAGAACCACTCTGATGATCACTCCTACCTTTCTGTACGTCTTTCAGACCAGTCTAGACTGAGTTTCTAGAACCAGCCTCTGTTTCTACAGCAGCCTCCACCAGATTCTAGAAACAAACTAGGCCTTTTGCTCTGACTTGTTGTCACCTGACGTCAGAGTGGCCATGGGTCTCCCTCCTCCTCGAGGGCTGCCTGGGGAATTAGTGACTACAGATGAACACTCTCTGGCCGGTTCATCTCCCAGCAGGCCTGAGACCACTGCTTCACAGTCCATTTTCTCCTAATGTTTTACTTGAAAATGCACGATGATTCTGCATGTTGATTGCAGAGGCCCTTGAACTTTAAGCTAATCTAGTTAATAACTGAGCCTGCAGTTCCCTTCATCAACCCTGGTGTTTGTTCCATGGCTCTAAACATAGTATATTAAAGATGTCAGGTTTCAGGCCGAGCCCGTGGCGCACTCGGGAGAGTGTGGCGCTGGGGCTCCCGCCACGGGATCGGATCCTATATAGGGATGGCCGGTGCCCTCACTGGCTGAGCACAGTGTGGCCGGTCTCAAAAAGGACAAAAAAAAAAAAAAAAAAAAAGATGTCAGGTTTCCTCTGGTCTTCAAGACCTTTGAGGGTTTAATTATATCTACTGTTGTGCTTCCTTTTTTCCCCTCAAGTTCCCTTGGTTCTGACTCCGTGTGTGCAGTTTTTGTTTTCGTTTGATTTTTGTTGCTTGTTTTTTATTTACTTGTTATTGTAGTCTGCTGCCTTTCTCCACTCTCACAATTACTGCTAGCCCCAACCATTTAAAAGACTTTGCATCTCCTTGAACCCAAGAGTTCAGCCACTTCAGTATGACTCACTTTCACCCATGCCAAGATGAGCCATGGAGGGTTGACGGGTTCCATCCGAATCCATCCAGGAGGCAGCCTCCTCCACTCTGGGCCTTTCCAGTTTGAAACAATTTCCTTATGTTGAGTCAGTCTGCCTTTCTGTACCTTCAGCTCACGAATCCTAGTTTTTTTCATAGTAACAACACTACCTCTTATAAAATAGCAGTTCTCAACATTTTCTAATAAAAAGAACTACCTGGGGTGCTTGTTTAAAAAAAACAAACAAAAAACATATTCTCTGGTACTACTGCATACCCAACAAATCAGGTATCAGAAAGAGCCTGGGATTCCATATATTTAACAAGCTCCTCAAGTGATCCAGTGTGAAAACAATTTCCTACAAGATTAAACTTTCTACACTGGAAGGCTATTAATATCTATCCCCAAACTTTTTTTTTTCCTAAAATAAAAAATTCCTTGTTTCTATAACCAACCCTTCCAAGAAATGCTCTCCAGACCTCCTTCTAACCTGCTGGTTCTCCAGTGCAAACAGACTCTGTACTCATAGAATTCCCTGTTGAACTGTGACATCCACACGTGAAAACAGTCTTCATTCATTCTTTCATTACTGTATTCATTCTTTTAATAAATGCCTGTTGACGACATGGTATTGACAGACCCTGTGTAAAGTGTTAAAAACAAGGAAGAATATAATCACGGTTCCTGTACTGCATTCCTCAAGTTTAGAGAGAAGGAAAGAAGGAAGGGAGGGAGAGAGGGAAGAAGGGAAGGAGAGAAATAAATATTAAGTGCTATGAAAGAAGCAAGGGGCTGGGATAGGGTGGTCAGGGAAGGTATTTCTGCAAATGTTATTTGAGCTCAGACCTGCAGCATGAGAAGGAGCTAGTAATGTAAAGAAGGCTGGGGCCAGATGGGGCAGGGCAAAGGGAGTGTTTAATGGACAAGACGCTTAAATGGGTAAGAACCTGGCATATTCTGTTGCTGGAGCATGGTGTACATGAGAGAGATTCCGATGAGGTTAGAGAGATGCACAGAGACTAGACCATCACACAAGTCTTATTAGTACTGGGAAGGAATTTGAATTTTATTCTATATGATGTATGAAGCCACCAAGGGATTTTAAGCTGGGAATGATCTGCATTTTATTGTAAGAAGGTCATTTTTCAGAACTTGTGATATAAACACAGTTATGCAAATCAGAATCTTTTCCTTCTCCTAGAAATTATACAGAAGCAATAAAAAGAATGAAAAAGAAAAAACACACAAACTCAATTTCAACTATATGAGACAAATATAATTCACAGACTTCAAAATATGCTAAGTGTCTCAAAGCAGGGAAAAAAAAGAAAAAGAAAAAAGCATAGGGCAAAAAATAAAGACAAGAAATATAGAGATTTGCAAGAGAGTTCAGTGGTATCATATCTAACAAAGGACCATAAGGTGATCTCCTGAAAGGGAGGGGCTCACCCAAGTGCAAAACTTGATCTTATATTTACAACCTAAGTATGGAAACCGGGATGAGCAGGGCTGGTGACAGACAACTTCCTGGGTCTGGTTTGGGTCAGAGGAGCAGTGGATATGAACTACACACAAAGAATCACCCAGACGAGCCATATTTGCAGCAAGCAGTCTGCCTCCGAGGCAGCGGATAGCAGAGAGACTTTAGATGATGCAGTCTGAAAAGTTCCTTGCTGCCAAAGCAGGGAAAGACATGCTATCCCAAATTATGACAAATTGGTATACTAATTACTTCAAGCTGAAAACACTGGAGAAATTGTAGTTTCAGGAAGCGCTCTCTGACTTGTCTTTTTCTGCATGCAGCAAGCCAGAAAGATTCCTCTGGGAAGGGTGCCCTTCCAGTAGCAGGGCAAGAAAATAGCCCCTATCACCAGAGACTGGGAATTGGGGCTGCGAAGGACCTGAATATAAATAAAGTTCCGTAGTAACCCTTATCTTCCACTAGATTTACACCCCCCCACACACATATATCTCCCTGGAATTTACTGCCCCTAGCAAGATCCCCTTTTTCCTGACATTTCTTCACAAATTTATCATTCTTTATCTAAAAAGTATTAAAGTATCTTCTTTTGGCCACTTCTTTGAACTTCACTCTCTTGTGAAGATCCCCATGTACATGTAAAACTAATTAAAAACTTGTATGCTTTCTCTTGTTAATCTGCCTTGTGTCAACTTGGTTCCTAGACCCAACCAAAGAGCCCACGTGAGAGCTAAGAGAGGTGGAGGTGACCTCTCTCTCCCCGCTACACTGCTCTGCCCCAAAGGACTCTCCTGCAAATAGCTTCCACCAAAAATGCATCCCATTCAAAGGTGAGTAATAATAAGGAAACACAAAATATTGATACAAAGATAACATAAGAGAAAACAAAGGCAGCAAAATTAAAAAGGCAGTAAAATTTACCTAAAGATAAAATCACTATCAGAAAAATGTTACGATGAAATAGATGGAAATGAAGAGCAAATATTGTGCTAAGGATTAAAATAACCTAATGAAGCCATTGTGCCTACAAAGGAGAATCCACAAAGCACAAATGTAAGAAATTAAGGAAGAAACAGCAAGACTTCAGGAGGAGATAAAAATTGAGCTAGTAAAACTCAGGAATATATCAGAGAGAAAAAAGCAAAATTTGGAAGAAGCACAGGAAACATAAGCATTCCAGAAAAACATAAGGGACACAGAGGATACAAATGAAAACAGAGAATAAAATATAAAATGGAAACAAAGGAATAACTAAAAATGGTCAGAGAAAACAGAGATAGACATAGAGAACAGATAAAAGAACCCCCCCCCCAAAAAAAACCAAGGCAATGAAACAGAAGAACATTTGAATTCAAGAGATCATTCCTGAATCTTAAATATGTGTATTGAAATTGCACACTCATGTCAGGAAAAATACTACAGAATGGAATATTAAGTATAATTTTTCCTGACAATGTAAAAATTTTACATTAAAAAAATGAGAGAGAAAGAGGAGACAAGTTCACAGATGGATTTATCTGTGAAAAATGGGAGCCAAAGCTATCATTTAAAGCTTATTAACTCGCAATAGAATTACAAGCATATATAACAATTCAAAAGAAATGCTAAGAAAGGTAACACTGACAAAAATCAAGCAACGGAGAAAAAGGGGAAGGAAAGTAAAAGGAAACATGCTGACTTTATTACTTCTCATGTTAAGGAATAAACAGATATTTTCTAAAGAAATAAAGGTCTAAGGCATTAAATGAAATTACAATTATAAATTATTTTTGTTAACAAAACAAAAATAGATACCTTTCTAAATATTAGAAGTACTACACAGAGAATCAATGCAAAAAAAAAAAGACCATACAGTAAAGCACTTCTCTAAATACAGAAAACATAACATAAATAAAAATGACAGAACTAAAACCAAATATATTTGTCACATCATCAATATACATGGCTTAATTTACTTATTAAAATAAAAAGATTTTCAGATTGGATCACAAAGCAAAATCTATGCAGTAATCAAAATACACACCTGAAAAAAATTAACTTATACTGAAGAAGAAGACTGAAAGAAGAAGTTTGTGCTAAGATATACTATGCAGATGCAAACAAACAGAAGGAGCAGAGGTCATCATCTTAAATACAAGGTAAGCTAGAATTTAGGCCCAAAAGCATTAAGTGACGCAAAGAATAAATAAGATGTAGAATACCTAAATAATTAATAAGGTACATTTGAATGAAGATGCATCAAATCATGTATCCTAAAAATTAAAAATATGGCTTTTCAAGTGCCTATGGGGCTTTGACAAAAATTGACCATTTATTAAGTCCACAAAGAAAACCTTTATAAATTCCAAATAGTAGAAATAGTACAGACAACATTTTCTAGTCAAAGGCAAAAAAAAATGAGAAATAAATAGCAATCAGAAAACAAAAAGTTCCTTCCACCTGCAAATTTTAAAAACTCTTTAACAACTTTAGGGTTCAAAAGGAAATATAGTTGGCCCTCTATATCTGTGCATTTCACCTCCGTGGATGCAACAAACCATGGTTCAAAAAAAAAATTTTTTTTTAATTGCATCTGTACTAAACATACACAGATTTTTTTCTTGCCACTTTTCCCTGAACAATATAGTATAATAACTATTTACACAGCATTTACAGTGTGTTAGGTATTAAAAGGAATCTAGAAATGATTTAAAATGCACAGGAGGATGTGTGTAGGTTATATGCAAATACTACAACATTCTATATCAGGGACTCAAGCATCCGTGGATTTTGGTATCCAAGGAAGGTCCTGGAACCAATCTCCTGTGTATAGTGAGGGATAGGCTATACAAACAGAAATTGCAGACTTTTCAGGGAAAAGTCTGTTGTTTATAATAACAAACATGGGTCAGAACCTACAGAATACAGCTAAAGTCATATTCAGAGGAAAATAAATAGCCTTAAAAATATTTAAAATAATAAACATACAAGAAAAAAATATGAATTAGGCATCTGAATTGGAAAGTTAGAAAGTAAACAAAAAAACTGAAAGAAAACAGAAGAGATGAATACAGATAAAAGCAGAAATTAATGTTAGAAAGAAACACAGAGACAAATAAGTAAGTCGAAAAGTAGAATCTTCAAAAAGTAAAAAATTGATAAATCCTGTGGGGACATTGAGATGTGCCCCTCCAATTCACCCTTCTGTGAAAGCTTCCTGTTGCCCCAGCTGCTGGAAATGCTCTCAGCAAAAAGCCTCAGCCGTCAGCAACTTCCACAGGGATTGTCCACGCTGCAGACAGCTCCTTCATCAGAGTCACAGCCCTTTCTGGAGTGGTGCATGTCCACTAACTGTCCCTAGCAGGAATGGAGGGCATCCAGCCCAATGGGAACAACTTTGAAGGGACATTCCAACTCCAGACTTGGTCTCTGGAATGGCATCACAGCTCAGCTTCCCGCTCTGCCCTCTCCTGCTTTGCTCCCTCACCTTTACAGGTGTGTGTTCCAGCAGCACTCCCTAATGAACACCTGTACACTCACTCACCTTTGCCTCAGAGACCTCTCACCTGGGAACCCAACCTGCAACAAACCACTAACTAGCCCAGTGAGGAGAGGACAAAAGAACATATCACAGAATGATAAATTATAAGAGGTCAACAACCATAGATACAGAGGAAATTAAGAGCATTACATACTAATATGAATGAAATGGACAATATACTAGGAAAACATTAGTTTTATTAAGCTAATCCAGAAGAAAAAGAAAATCAAAACAAGCTTATTCTATAGGAAAGAGAGAGAAAGCTGTCAAAGAGTTGTCTCCCAAAATGCCATCAGGAAGTTCCATTCCACAGAGGAATTCTACCAAATCCTCAAAGAACAGAATTCTAATGCAAACTGTTTCAGAGCATGGGAAACAGAAGAAAATGTTCAAATTCTTTTTATGAAACCAGTATAATAATGACAAAGTCTGTTAAAGCTTGTACAAAACAAACCAACTATAAATCAATCTCACATATGGATTTCAATTCTATATTCAATAGCTCACTTAAAACTAATACATCACAACAAGTGGGATTATTCCTGGAATGCCCAGACAATTCAATATTAGGAAAGCTATTAAAAATTTATCATATTAATAGGTCTGAAGAGAAAATTATATAATCATGTTTACAGCCATTGAAATGGCATTTGATAAAATCAATATACCAGTCTTAATGAAAACTACAGAAAAATGAGAATACATTGCTATTTTCAACGTGATTTATTATTTCATCCCTGAAGTAGAGTTAAATAGGAAAACACAAGAGGCAGTTGCACTGAAGTCAAGAAAAAGTGAGTATGACAGTATTATTTAATACTATCCTGGAGGTACCAGCCGAGACAAAAAAGAGTAAGAAATTAAAAGTATAAAACATTAAAAAGAAGAATTTAAATTTATCCTTATTTGAAGATATTACTCTATATCTGTAAAACCCAAGAAGAGTGAAAATTCACAATAAAAGAATTCAGTACCCTAGTTGGATACAAAGTAAATATACAAAATACATAATGTATATATATATATAAAAAAAAAACAGCAGGTATAGTGAAATATTTTTCAATTTAAGTAGCAACAAAAAAGATAAAATACCTAGCAATAAGCTTAACAAAAAGTGTGCAAGGATATATAAAGAGAATGCTGAAACACTACTAAATGACCCAAAAGACTTGATCAAGTATAGCAGAGACAAGTGAAGGTGGGGAAGCGACCAAAAAGGTTGTCAGTTGGTTAAAACCCCTTCCAGCTGGCCATCGGGGCCACCTTCCAGAGCCCTGGGCAGCATGTCCTCTGCCCTGAGAGTTTCTTCCATGGAAACATGAGGAGCGCTGGGGAGCTGTGTGCCCTTTGGGGGCATACGCCAGAGAAACCACAAGTTCCTCCTGGACTGCGTGATGTGCGGCCAATCACTGCCAAGTGGAAGCAGCCAGAAACCTTAGCTCTGATCCCCCATGAGTGAGCTGGGGTAGGTTGGGGTGGGGCAGTCAACCACAGCAGTGCCTGACCGTTTCTGAGCTCCAGACCCACACATACTCCACGTCCCTGACACGGCCACCGAACATACCTGATGGACATCTCAGACATAAGATTGTCAAACAGAACCTCCATTTACATCCCTTCCCAAACATGTTGCTCCCACAGGGCTCCCCTACACAGCAAACGGTATTTCCATTCATCCAGCTAGTCAGGCCAAAAAGCTGGGAATCGTCTTCCATTCACTCTCTTTCTTTCATTGCCCACACTCATCTGTTGGCAGAAGCCCAATGGCTGTACCTTTGAAATGCATCTGAACTCAACCTCCTCTGATGCCTTCCACCTCTGTCACCCTTGATGATCCAAGGCACCACCATTTCTTGCTAGACCACTACAAAATCCTCCCAACTAGTCTGCCTCCCTCCAGTCTTGCCCTGTTCACCTCCTAGCAGCCAGAGTGATCCTTTTCGAACATACGTGAGACCCGTTCAGAAGCCCCTGCTTGAATCTTAGACTACAATCCAAGAGAATAGATGCTTCACCTGTCTTGTTCAGTTTATAGCCACATTGCCTACAATTGTGCCTGGCACACTGTTGGAACTTAATAAACATACAATTTATTGAGTAAATGGATTAATGAACGAATGCACTGGAGTCCTTTACAAGCTTTCAACTTCTCTATTTCAAAAATGTGGCTAATATGGCCCAGTGGGAATGTGGTCACCAGGGCTGGTGAGTCTTTTGCATTCAGTGTGAAAATAACCTGTTAATGTCATCTAACTAGTCACAAATTGCTCAAAGTTTAATATAAATCAGATCATTTGACTGGTCTCTTTTAGCCTACAGTTGTTCAGCCATTTCATGGCTTTAAACATTTTTAGAGGCAGTGTAGAGATATTACCTTTTCACCATGGGCCACTAATAACAAGACTATTAAATTACACACCCCAGAGTTGAATTTAACAGCATGTGATAGTGCTGGAATCCGGGCATCACAGCCAGGCTGGCCTGGTTGTGAAACCAGCTGCAGCATTTTTTAACAGTGGGCTCAAGTGTATAGCTGCTGAAGTTTTGGACTGAATATGGAGCCCACTTCTGCCACTAACTAGCTGTGTGACCTTGGGCAGCTCACTTGGCCTTTCTGAAGCTCAGCTTCCTTACATTTGAAATGTGGGAAATAATGTACTCTACCTCATAGAGTTGTCATGAGAGTCCATCGAAGTGGTACCCACAATGCACTTAGCAAAAAAACTGGTCTTTAGTCGGGTGTAAATGCTCAATAAATATTGACTATTATTATAATCTTGATCATAAAGCATTTGTGAGGATTAAATAAAATTACATGTAAAGTCTATATTGTACATATAATAACAGTCAATTCTTTCCATTCAACCCCATCCCTACCCCCCCTCTCCAGAGGGAGAGGGAAAAACAAGCATATCTGTTGTACAGATAGATATTCAGTATTAGAAAAGGGAAATTTGACACTATGTGGATGCTAGTTACAGAAAAAATTGTAAAGGAAGAGTTATAAGATTAAAAGAAAAAAGAAAAAATCTATAGGAAGCCTAGAGACTATTGAAATGGCCACTTATTAGAAACCCAGGAAAAAGAGTGTGCCAAAGACCAAAAATACCAGGCACTCAAAACCAGCAAAGTCAAAGAGAGTGCCACAATGAAAAGAACACTTTCAAAAAGTGGAATGAGAGCCCAAGTACCCAGAACGGGAAAGCCCACAAAACAGAGCATTCAAAGAACATTCTACAGGGAATGTCTATTAAGCACCTACCACATAAACTGGGAATAGGGCCAAAAAAGACTTTAAAGAGCACTTTGCAAAGAACTCCAGGTCAATAAGAACTCCTTTAACTATACTGCAAAAAGGAAGTGATCATCATGTGACTCAAGTTTTCAAAGAACATTCTACAGGGAATGTCTATTAAGCACCTACCACATACACTGGGAATAGAGCCAAAAAAGACTTTAAAGAGCACTTTGCAAAGAACTCCGGGTCAATAAGAACTCCTTTAACTATACTGCAAAAAGGAAGTGATCATCATGTGACTCAAGTTTGACAAAGACAGGAAAAATGGAGCTGAGCAGTGAAAACCAGGGGCTGCTTCAGCAGGACAGAGAGGTAGGGCTTGGAGGTTCAGAAGCTGGCTGGGCATGAAAGGAACATGTTATAACTCATTCACCTTGGAAGCAGTTTCTCTTCTCCTTGTGTCACAATATTTATAAACACAGATGGACATAAATATAATGGCTTTGGTTTTTTTTTTTTTTTAACAACCTAACAAATGTCACAGTAACTACTGAGGTGAGAGGCCAGAATGACACCTGAGGCTGTGCAGCAGTGTTTTTAGGCTACCGAAACTCAGTCAATGCAACTCAACACATGTGTCTTTGTTAAGAGGTCAAACTGCTCCTGTCACATGGTGATTTGAAAGAGCCTCTTCAGGCTCATTTACTATCTTTGAGAACATTCGCTAAGTAGTTTTTTCCATGAGAAAATAGCAATGTTGTTCTTTATTTTCCCATCAATGCTGTAATTTTGCATGCAGGTAAAGAGGGAGTCTCCACATCAACTGTCTTGATCCAACTCTCAAACTTCTTTTTACGTGTGATCAAATCAAGTGCAATTTAAAAATATTTATTTTTGCTCTTGTGTTGATCGAGAGTGTTTAGTCTCTAAAAGAATGTTGCAGTGAAAGGCAACTTAGAGAGTCACTTTTTATCATCAAGGTCAATGAGGAAATCATTCACCCATTTATGCTTTTACTTTTGCACAAAGTCTTAAGTGTTTTCCACAAAGACGAACAACAGTTTAATTCTTTGGCTGAGAAGTTTAATGAGTGCCTCTCCCAGCTGAGATAGCATGCAATCACCAGGGTACTTCAAAAAGATCGTGGAAAATAGAATTAAAAGATAATACGAATCTGTCCACAAAGTTTTTGAAGTACCCTCATAAGTGCTAGCACAAGCTTTCAACTTTCTCTGAGAAGGCCAGTATTCAAACCACTGGTACTTACAAAGGTTATATGCTATGTTCACCAGTGAGCAAATGGAGAGGGCAGAGACTCAGACCGTGTGAGGTAAGGTGATCTGAACAAGTGCCGGTGACTATGAGTGTACGGCTGTGGCAATGCCTTTGGTGTGAGCTGCCACTCCTGAACTCTGCCCACATGCGCACATGAGCATATGCTCGTGCTAACTGAATGCATGCTCACTACCTCATAGGCACAATCTTAGGAACAATAACATGGTTCTTTCAAAACCATAGCAGGTGAATTAATAGTAAGGAACTATGAGTAATTTCAAAAGTGTAGGATGTACTTAGATGCTTATTTAAAATCTGGGCTTTATTATCAAGGAGATGGAAATGAGCTTCAACTTACATGTCTGTTGTGTGATAAAACTCATCACTGAACAATCATTATTGTACCGACATTTAAAAATTAATTATGCAAATTTCGAATGACTGTGAAATTCTTATGACCAACAATAAAAATGTTTGGGCTAGAAATAGCACAATGAAAAACAGATAAAAATTGCTTGAAGTTTCTTTCAGAGTTTACTTAAGAATCACTTAATAGGAGAAAACTTGGTAGAGCCCTGTGCTGCGGATCTGACTGAATATATTTAGACCCGGGAAGAGACAGCCGAGTTGAACCGATGTATCTTTGCATTTTCAAAAACACCCTCAGGGCCAAGCAGAAGCGCTCCCTCCGCAGGTTCGGATCCTATATAGGGATGGACGGTGCGCTCACTGGCTGAGCACGATGCGGCCAGTCTCAAAAAGGACAAAAAAAAAACCAAAAAAACCCTCAAACTCTGGGTGAGAGACTTCAAGTCAACCCCATTTTTACCTTCTGAACAGACAAAAGCCATCAGTGAATTTGACATTTTATTGCACTTGGTTAGGTTCATTTTAAATAATGTGTGGGTGAAATTGTGTTGATTTGCAAATTCCTTTTGGTCAAGTTAAAGAAGTTTTCAATCATAAATGTGGTTCATTTGTTATGGATCTGGTAGCGTTATCTCTGCTATTCAATATGGAGACTCATTATGAAGCCTCAAGACCACACCAATCCTGCTGTAATTGTTATTTATGTCAGTTTGTTCTACACGTCCCTCATTATCGTGTGGACATTAAAGTTTACATTTTAAGTGGTTTTCAACCATGTATCCCTGTTCTCAGTTGAAAGTTTAAAAATTAAATGTCAAAATAGAATGACATTAAAAACCCTCCTCTCCTCTCTTCTCCTCCTCCCCCCACCTCCCCCCCAGAATTTTCCATACTTCTGTCTTGCCTGCAAACACACACGGTATGTTTCCTTGTAGGCTAATGTAGGAGGAAACTCAAACCAGTTTGGGCTGGTGAAGTACCTAACCAGAACTGGATTAGAAACCACATCATATGCCACAATCACATCTTCCTTCCACAGCCAGTTCACTCCTCTGCTGCCCCAACTGGCCACACACCATTTAGAGTCAGCAAAGAAAAATCTCCCCTATCATACTATTGAAATCCAAGGAGCCAGAATTTGCAAGACACAATAATAAGGGGTTAGGACTTCTCTATTAAGTAGGAAGGAATGGAGATCTCTAGAAGTGTTGTAAGAAACCGAAGAGGAAAGGTTGTGGGACAGGGGTGGGGGGTGGAAAGCCAGAACAGGGAAGGAGAGCTGGGAAGTGAGGTGCTCTGGAAGCCTAAAGAACAAGACCGTGTTCTCCCCATAGTAGAAGGAAATGAGTTAACTGAAAGGAATAACAACTCGTAGACCTCTGATTCTGTACCTCTTTGAAATGTTGATTTGAACCTTCAGAGAGAGAAGGCTTGAACATCCACCTAAGTTCAGCACAGGCTCTGGCGAGGAAGGAGGCGTGAGCTGGTCCTCATCAGGCAGTCTGCAGCCATTCATTCCCTAAGCCACTGTGGCACACCAGCCTTGTCCTCGAGCATCACGAGGCCTTCACAGAACTCCCTAGTCTGAGTCCCTGTAAAGTCAATGTGGGACATAGACCTATTCCCCCTCCCCGTGCATACCAGAGTTCCCCCTCCTCCCAGGAAACTACCCCTGGCCAAGGAAGTTTACCCAAGGAGAGGAACTGTCTCCTTTAAGACAAATGGAAGACAGAAGGAAGCAGGAGCCCAGAATAATAAATTAACATGTAAATGGAGTTAGCACACTAGTGTTAACTACTTTGGTGCCAGGAGGGTAACAAGTTAACTTATGTACTCGGAAGATCTCCTGTGAGCTCTGAGTCGGGTGAGGGTCTACACGGAAGCATGCAAATGATTTTTACCTCTCCTTTGATCTCTTCCCTGTATAACTGTTGTATGTACCCCATGGCATGGCCGGGCAGATTTCTAGCTGACCAGCCACCATCACATGTAAATGGAGTTAGCACACTAGTGTTAACTACTTTGGTGCCAGGAGGGTAACAAGTTAACTTATGTACTTGGAAGATCTCCTGTGAGCTCTGAGTCGGGTGAGGGTCTACACGGAAGCATGCAAATGATTTTTACCTCTCCTTTGATCTCTTCCCTATATAACTGTTGTATGTACCCCATGGCATGGCCGGGCAGATTTCTAGCTGACCAGCCACCATCAGCACCTCCTGTAAGTCTAATAAACTGATGTCTCTATCTATTGGCCTGGGTGAGTTCCTTTGGAATAGTCAAACACTACACGAGTGCCCTTTCTGATTTGGGGCTCCCACAATGCAGTCCCCAAGGCTGGTTCCCTTCACCTCCCCATGGCAATTCCTAATGGGGCCCTGGCTCACTGTTTGAAGGAAGAGACGCCAAGGAAAGGATGGGGTACAAATCCCTGAAGCCCTCACCATCCCCAGATGCAGCCCCTCACAACAATCCCTGCTTTGTTCAAAATGCCCTTCTGCTTCCAAGAAGCACAGCCTCTTCATGACAATGGTCAGAATGAGTTGCTGCTGTTTTCAAAACACTTTAACAAATCTCTTTTTGACATGCACAACAAGCATGTGAGGCAAGGATTATCAGTAGTTTTATGCCATGGTTGAGGGGCTGAGATTCTGAGGACAGAGCCAGGCCAGGAACCCAGGCCTTTGACTCCAAATCCAGTGTTCTTCTCATTACACTTGCTGTCATTCTTGAGAAATGGCTAAAACTAGGCCTTTTCACGCATAAATTAGATTGCTGGAACTATCTCTGGCACCATTTCTCTTTTTTCCTCTCCCCCTGCTCTGTGCCCCCAGAGCATTCTCTGAAATGCAACAGAAAAGTTATTGCAGTAGGTTCTGGGAGGAGCAGGCAGGACACAGATGAAAAATTCAGTGAGCTCTTGCAAAACAAGGCTCTTGCAATCTAATAATA
>NW_007728928.1:156480-170242 GCF_000696425.1 Galeopterus variegatus
ATTCAGTACCCTAGTTGGATACAAAGTAAATATACAAAATACATAATGTATATATATATATAAAAAAAAAACAGCAGGTATAGTGAAATATTTTTCAATTTAAGTAGCAACAAAAAAGATAAAATACCTAGCAATAAGCTTAACAAAAAGTGTGCAAGGATATATAAAGAGAATGCTGAAACACTACTAAATGACCCAAAAGACTTGATCAAGTATAGCAGAGACAAGTGAAGGTGGGGAAGCGACCAAAAAGGTTGTCAGTTGGTTAAAACCCCTTCCAGCTGGCCATCGGGGCCACCTTCCAGAGCCCTGGGCAGCATGTCCTCTGCCCTGAGAGTTTCTTCCATGAAAACATGAGGAGCACTGGGGAGCTGTGTGCCCTTTGGGGGCATACGCCAGAGAAACCACAAGTTCCTCCTGGACTGCGTGATGTGCGGCCAATCACTGCCAAGTGGAAGCAGCCAGAAACCTTAGCTCTGATCCCCCATGAGTGAGCTGGGGTAGGTTGGGGTGGGGCAGTCAACCACAGCAGTGCCTGACCGTTTCTGAGCTCCAGACCCACACATACTCCACGTCCCTGACACGGCCACCGAACATACCTGATGGACATCTCAGACATAAGATTGTCAAACAGAACCTCCATTTACATCCCTTCCCAAACATGTTGCTCCCACAGGGCTCCCCTACACAGCAAACGGTATTTCCATTCATCCAGCTAGTCAGGCCAAAAAGCTGGGAATCGTCTTCCATTCACTCTCTTTCTTTCATTGCCCACACTCATCTGTTGGCAGAAGCCCAACGGCTGTACCTTTGAAATGCATCTGAACTCAACCTCCTCTGATGCCTTCCACCTCTGTCACCCTTGATGATCCAAGGCACCACCATTTCTTGCCTAGACCACTACAAAATCCTCCCAACTAGTCTGCCTCCCTCCAGTCTTGCCCTGTTCACCTCCTAGCAGCCAGAGTGATCCTTTTAGAACATACGTGAGACCCGTTCAGAAGCCCCTGCTTGAATCTTAGACTACAATCCAAGAGAATAGATGCTTCACCTGTCTTGTTCAGTTTATAGCCACATTGCCTACAATTGTGCCTGGCACACTGTTGGAACTTAATAAACATACAATTTATTGAGTAAATGGATTAATGAACGAATGCACTGGAGTCCTTTACAAGCTTTCAACTTCTCTATTTCAAAAATGTGGCTAATATGGCCCAGTGGGAATGTGGTCACCAGGGCTGGTGAGTCTTTTGCATTCAGTGTGAAAATAACCTGTTAATGTCATCTAACTAGTCACAAATTGCTCAAAGTTTAATATAAATCAGATCATTTGACTGGTCTCTTTTAGCCTACAGTTGTTCAGCCATTTCATGGCTTTAAACATTTTTAGAGGCAGTGTAGAGATATTACCTTTTCACCATGGGCCACTAATAACAAGACTATTAAATTACACACCCCAGAGTTGAATTTAACAGCATGTGATAGTGCTGGAATCCGGGCATCACAGCCAGGCTGGCCTGGTTGTGAAACCAGCTGCAGCATTTTTTAACAGTGGGCTCAAGTGTATAGCTGCCGAAGTTTTGGACTGAATATGGAGCCCACTTCTGCCACTAACTAGCTGTGTGACCTTGGGCAACTCACTTGGCCTTTCTGAAGCTCAGCTTCCTTACATTTGAAATGTGGGAAATAATGTACTCTACCTCATAGAGTTGTCATGAGAGTCCATCGAAGTGGTACCCACAATGCACTTAGCAAAAAAACTGGTCTTTAGTCGGGTGTAAATGCTCAATAAATATTGACTATTATTATAATCTTGATCATAAAGCATTTGTGAGGATTAAATAAAATTACATGTAAAGTCTATATTGTACATATAATAACAGTCAATTCTTTCCATTCAACCCCATCCCTACCCCCCCTCTCCAGAGGGAGAGGGAAAAACAAGCATATCTGTTGTACAGATAGATATTCAGTATTAGAAAAGGGAAATTTGACACTATGTGGATGCTAGTTACAGAAAAAATTGTAAAGGAAGAGTTATAAGATTAAAAGAAAAAAGAAAAAATCTATAGGAAGCCTAGAGACTATTGAAATGGCCACTTATTAGAAACCCAGGAAAAAGAGTGTGCCAAAGACCAAAAATACCAGGCACTCAAAACCAGCAAAGTCAAAGAGAGTGCCACAATGAAAAGAACACTTTCAAAAAGTGGAATGAGAGCCCAAGTACCCAGAACGGGAAAGCCCACAAAACAGAGCATTCAAAGAACATTCTACAGGGAATGTCTATTAAGCACCTACCACATACACTGGGAATAGAGCCAAAAAAGACTTTAAAGAGCACTTTGCAAAGAACTCCGGGTCAATAAGAACTCCTTTAACTATACTGCAAAAAGGAAGTGATCATCATGTGACTCAAGTTTGACAAAGACAGGAAAAATGGAGCTGAGCAGTGAAAACCAGGGGCTGCTTCAGCAGGACAGAGAGGTAGGGCTTGGAGGTTCAGAAGCTGGCTGGGCATGAAAGGAACATGTTATAACTCATTCACCTTGGAAGCAGTTTCTCTTCTCCTTGTGTCACAATATTTATAAACACAGATGGACATAAATATAATGGCTTTGGTTTTTTTTTTTTTTTAACAACCTAACAAATGTCACAGTAACTACTGAGGTGAGAGGCCAGAATGACACCTGAGGCTGTGCAGCAGTGTTTTTAGGCTACCGAAACTCAGTCAATGCAACTCAACACATGTGTCTTTGTTAAGAGGTCAAACTGCTCCTGTCACATGGTGATTTGAAAGAGCCTCTTCAGGCTCATTTACTATCTTTGAGAACATTCGCTAAGTAGTTTTTTCCATGAGAAAATAGCAATGTTGTTCTTTATTTTCCCATCAATGCTGTAATTTTGCATGCAGGTAAAGAGGGAGTCTCCACATCAACTGTCTTGATCCAACTCTCAAACTTCTTTTTACGTGTGATCAAATCAAGTGCAATTTAAAAATATTTATTTTTGCTCTTGTGTTGATCGAGAGTGTTTAGTCTCTAAAAGAATGTTGCAGTGAAAGGCAACTTAGAGAGTCACTTTTTATCATCAAGGTCAATGAGGAAATCATTCACCCATTTATGCTTTTACTTTTGCACAAAGTCTTAAGTGTTTTCCACAAAGACGAACAACAGTTTAATTCTTTGGCTGAGAAGTTTAATGAGTGCCTCTCCCAGCTGAGATAGCATGCAATCACCAGGGTACTTCAAAAAGATCGTGGAAAATAGAATTAAAAGATAATACGAATCTGTCCACAAAGTTTTTGAAGTACCCTCATAAGTGCTAGCACAAGCTTTCAACTTTCTCTGAGAAGGCCAGTATTCAAACCACTGGTACTTACAAAGGTTATATGCTATGTTCACCAGTGAGCAAATGGAGAGGGCAGAGACTCAGACCGTGTGAGGTAAGGTGATCTGAACAAGTGCCGGTGACTATGAGTGTACGGCTGTGGCAATGCCTTTGGTGTGAGCTGCCACTCCTGAACTCTGCCCACATGCGCACATGAGCATATGCTCGTGCTAACTGAATGCATGCTCACTACCTCATAGGCACAATCTTAGGAACAATAACATGGTTCTTTCAAAACCATAGCAGGTGAATTAATAGTAAGGAACTATGAGTAATTTCAAAAGTGTAGGATGTACTTAGATGCTTATTTAAAATCTGGGCTTTATTATCAAGGAGATGGAAATGAGCTTCAACTTACATGTCTGTTGTGTGATAAAACTCATCACTGAACAATCATTATTGTACCGACATTTAAAAATTAATTATGCAAATTTCGAATGACTGTGAAATTCTTATGACCAACAATAAAAATGTTTGGGCTAGAAATAGCACAATGAAAAACAGATAAAAATTGCTTGAAGTTTCTTTCAGAGTTTACTTAAGAATCACTTAATAGGAGAAAACTTGGTAGAGCCCTGTGCTGCGGATCTGACTGAATATATTTAGACCCGGGAAGAGACAGCCGAGTTGAACCGATGTATCTTTGCATTTTCAAAAACACCCTCAGGGCCAAGCAGAAGCGCTCCCTCCGCAGGTTCGGATCCTATATAGGGATGGACGGTGCGCTCACTGGCTGAGCACGATGCGGCCAGTCTCAAAAAGGACAAAAAAAAAACCAAAAAAACCCTCAAACTCTGGGTGAGAGACTTCAAGTCAACCCCATTTTTACCTTCTGAACAGACAAAAGCCATCAGTGAATTTGACATTTTATTGCACTTGGTTAGGTTCATTTTAAATAATGTGTGGGTGAAATTGTGTTGATTTGCAAATTCCTTTTGGTCAAGTTAAAGAAGTTTTCAATCATAAATGTGGTTCATTTGTTATGGATCTGGTAGCGTTATCTCTGCTATTCAATATGGAGACTCATTATGAAGCCTCAAGACCACACCAATCCTGCTGTAATTGTTATTTATGTCAGTTTGTTCTACACGTCCCTCATTATCGTGTGGACATTAAAGTTTACATTTTAAGTGGTTTTCAACCATGTATCCCTGTTCTCAGTTGAAAGTTTAAAAATTAAATGTCAAAATAGAATGACATTAAAAACCCTCCTCTCCTCTCTTCTCCTCCTCCCCCCACCTCCCCCCCAGAATTTTCCATACTTCTGTCTTGCCTGCAAACACACACGGTATGTTTCCTTGTAGGCTAATGTAGGAGGAAACTCAAACCAGTTTGGGCTGGTGAAGTACCTAACCAGAACTGGATTAGAAACCACATCATATGCCACAATCACATCTTCCTTCCACAGCCAGTTCACTCCTCTGCTGCCCCAACTGGCCACACACCATTTAGAGTCAGCAAAGAAAAATCTCCCCTATCATACTATTGAAATCCAAGGAGCCAGAATTTGCAAGACACAATAATAAGGGGTTAGGACTTCTCTATTAAGTAGGAAGGAATGGAGATCTCTAGAAGTGTTGTAAGAAACCGAAGAGGAAAGGTTGTGGGACAGGGGTGGGGGGTGGAAAGCCAGAACAGGGAAGGAGAGCTGGGAAGTGAGGTGCTCTGGAAGCCTAAAGAACAAGACCGTGTTCTCCCCATAGTAGAAGGAAATGAGTTAACTGAAAGGAATAACAACTCGTAGACCTCTGATTCTGTACCTCTTTGAAATGTTGATTTGAACCTTCAGAGAGAGAAGGCTTGAACATCCACCTAAGTTCAGCACAGGCTCTGGCGAGGAAGGAGGCGTGAGCTGGTCCTCATCAGGCAGTCTGCAGCCATTCATTCCCTAAGCCACTGTGGCACACCAGCCTTGTCCTCGAGCATCACGAGGCCTTCACAGAACTCCCTAGTCTGAGTCCCTGTAAAGTCAATGTGGGACATAGACCTATTCCCCCTCCCCGTGCATACCAGAGTTCCCCCTCCTCCCAGGAAACTACCCCTGGCCAAGGAAGTTTACCCAAGGAGAGGAACTGTCTCCTTTAAGACAAATGGAAGACAGAAGGAAGCAGGAGCCCAGAATAATAAATTAGCATGTAAATGGAGTTAGCACACTAGTGTTAACTACTTTGGTGCCAGGAGGGTAACAAGTTAACTTATGTACTCGGAAGATCTCCTGTGAGCTCTGAGTCGGGTGAGGGTCTACACGGAAGCATGCAAATGATTTTTACCTCTCCTTTGATCTCTTCCCTGTATAACTGTTGTATGTACCCCATGGCATGGCCGGGCAGATTTCTAGCTGACCAGCCACCATCAGCACCTCCTGTAAGTCTAATAAACTGATGTCTCTATCTATTGGCCTGGGTGAGTTCCTTTGGAATAGTCAAACACTACACGAGTGCCCTTTCTGATTTGGGGCTCCCACAATGCAGTCCCCAAGGCTGGTTCCCTTCACCTCCCCATGGCAATTCCTAATGGGGCCCTGGCTCACTGTTTGAAGGAAGAGACGCCAAGGAAAGGATGGGGTACAAATCCCTGAAGCCCTCACCATCCCCAGATGCAGCCCCTCACAACAATCCCTGCTTTGTTCAAAATGCCCTTCTGCTTCCAAGAAGCACAGCCTCTTCATGACAATGGTCAGAATGAGTTGCTGCTGTTTTCAAAACACTTTAACAAATCTCTTTTTGACATGCACAACAAGCATGTGAGGCAAGGATTATCAGTAGTTTTATGCCATGGTTGAGGGGCTGAGATTCTGAGGACAGAGCCAGGCCAGGAACCCAGGCCTTTGACTCCAAATCCAGTGTTCTTCTCATTACACTTGCTGTCATTCTTGAGAAATGGCTAAAACTAGGCCTTTTCACGCATAAATTAGATTGCTGGAACTATCTCTGGCACCATTTCTCTTTTTTCCTCTCCCCCTGCTCTGTGCCCCCAGAGCATTCTCTGAAATGCAACAGAAAAGTTATTGCAGTGGGTTCTGGGAGGAGCAGGCAGGACACAGATGAAAAATTCAGTGAGCTCTTGCAAAACAAGGCTCTTGCAATCTAATAATATTTGACCACTTCCCCAACCTTTTGCATATTGAAAGAACTGGAGTGTGCTATTTACCAACTGAATCACAACAGAGTTCATTGTTGTAATTTTTTTACCATTGCTTCCAGAATGATGCAGCGTTCTGTGAAGAGAATGTAAATGGCTTCAAATGGATTTTCTCTGCTTCTATTTCATTGTAACTATGTTTTGTTAACTGAAAATGCCCTGGATGAAAACATAATTGAGGCATGTCCTCAGGAACTATGTTTCTTGTGCTAGGTTTGCAGGGGTCTTCCCTCAGTAATTAAAACAGTCCTTATTAAAGATACATGGGAAGCCTCATGTCTTTCTCAGGGGCACCCCAGTTTAAACTTTAAGGGAAATTTAGTATTTGAATGAATACAGGGAAGAATAACAAAGGCAAAGGTGAGGATACAAAAAGGAAAGAGGAAAATACCAGACCGGTGTTCTACATTTCTTGGGATCATTTATAATGAAAGATGAGCTAAAACTAGCCAGAAAATCTGACACAGAAGGTTAGAAGGAAGGGACTCTAGAGTTCATTTACTCAGTCCATTCCGGTCTCATTTTCCAGATAAGTAAGCTGAGGCCCAGATAGGTTAAGGGGCTTGCCCAAGGTCACATAGCAAGTTAGTGGGGCAGGCAGGGCTGGTGTGACACTATCACAGCCCTGGGAAGCCCCAAAGGCACTACCTTCCCCCAATGGATAACAGCTTCCCTCAGGAGTCAGGGCTGGGCAGTCAGTCTTCTAAGAACGAAAGCCCAATTTTAGTTTTCTTCAGAGCCACGATACTAGGATGTAGGCCAGGACACATCCTATTTCAGATAAGCTACTTTTTGGTTTTGCACCTATAAGAATTTTCAAGCTGTCATACTGCTGAAGCCACTGTGACTTCCTGAGAGTTTTGCCCTTTGGTTGTTGTCTGGGCGCCTGTCTGGATTGTGAGCCAGGCCTCAGCTACTGCTAATATTTACAATCTCCATCTCTCTCCTTCCCATCCCCTCTCTCCAACTTCCTCATGCTTGTTCAAGTTAACCAGATGATCTAGAAGACATGCATTTGTTTACTCTGCTGAACTTACATTATAACTGTACAGCTGCACAATTTTATACCTAAATGAAACTAACAGTAACCACTGTGAACATTAGAAATCTAACTTCCTATGTCAATCCCCAACCACATGATGCTTCTTGCCCTGAGATTTTGCTTAATATCATAGAAATGTGAAATAAATGCAAATCTATTGTGGACCTCATAAAAGAGGGGTTTGTTGGTAAGATGCAAAAAAAATCTTGTTATAAGGATGTTAAAATGGCACTCAATCTAAGTTTTGGCTCATCCCCAAGATATAGCAAGTAAATATTCACTTCGAAGAATTTGCTCAAGGGTTGGTTAAAAACCAGTTTTATACTTATGGAATGCAGCTAAAAAGTGATTAAAGGGAATTTCATAGCTATACACATATTTTTAAACAAGAAAGAATAAAATAAATATACATGAGTCCTACTTATATAAATAAATTACTGAATAAATTAATAAATGACAAATCTCCTGTGTAGAAAAATTACGAATAAATTATGTACATACTCGACCCTAAAGGAGAGGAAGCATAGCTCCCCATTTTTTAAGTGTGGGCTGCACATATTGACTTCCTTCCAAAGCATACAGTATGAAAAGGGGATTTTTAAAAAGCGTAACTTTACAATAGAGAAATCTGACAAACACTACCTCAGCCAGATGATTAAAGTCAACATCAACAGTCATAAATCACAGAGGTAAAGTGTCATTTTTATCACAGCTCATTAAGGGTGCACACTGTCAGCAAGGTTGGTTTAACATCCAAAAGTCAATTAGTACAATATAGCATATCAAAACAATAAAAACAAAAGCCACATGATCATCTCAATAGATGCAGAATAAAAATTTGAATAAATTTAAACCAAATCATGATGAAAACACTCAATAAACTAACACTAGAAGGGAACTTCCTTAACCTGAAAAATGGCATCTATGAAAAACCAACTGCTAACATCTTCCGTAATGGTGAAAGACTGAACGTTTTTGATGTCCTGTCTTGCCAGTTTTATTCAGCATTGTACCAGAGCCTCTATCCAAGACAGTTAGGCAAGCAAATAAAAGGCATCTAGATTAGAAAGGAAGAAATAAAACTACTTATATTTTCAGATGACATGATCTTGTAGATAGAAAACCCTAAACAATCCACTAAAAAAAAAATCTATTAGAATTAAGAAATGAGGTCAGCAGTTATTATACAAGATCAATGTACAAAAATCAATTATATTTGTAAACATTTGAACATTCCAAAAATAGATTAAGGATTACATTTAAAATAGCATCGAAAAGAATAAAATCTTAGAAATACATGTCACAGGAGTATAAAAGTTGTGCTTTAAAAACTACAAAATATTTTTGAAAGAAATTAAAAGAAGACAAATAAATGAAAAGATATTTCATGTTTATAAATTAGAAAATTTATCTAGAGCAGTTAGTACCAGAAATCCAGCACGTGGAATAGCACACATGCCTTTTTCTGCAGCATTATTACAAATCACTCTAGTCTACTGCAATTCAAATAAATCACACATCACTAACACAGCAATAAGGTCCCCTTTAAACAAAAGCCAATGATCAGAGGCATTTCCAGCAATTTAATAAAAAGCTTAGTATCTTTAACCATATTATTATGAAACAAAATACGTTTTTCATAGATGGGTAAAGCAAATCATGTTAATAATATATATATATAAGAATTAGAAAATTCAATATTGTTAATATGGCAATTCTCCCCAAATTGATTTATAGATTCAATGTAATTCCTATCAAAATCCCTTTTGATAGGCTTCTTTGTAGAAATTGACAAGCTGATCCTAAAATTTCTATGGAAATTCAAGGGACCCAAAATAGCCAAACAATCTTGAAAAGGAAGAACAAGTTGGACAGTTCCTGATTTTAAAACTTACTATAAAGCTACAGTAATCAAGACAATGAAGTACTAATAAAGATAGACATAAATGTCAACAGAAAAAAATTCTGAGATAAACTGTCACATTTATGGTCAATTGATTTTCAACAAGGGCACTAAGAAAATTCATAGTATAAATAACAGTCTTTTCAACAAATAGTACGAGGACAACTGGATATTCACAAGCAAAATAACGAATTAAGACCCCTATCTCACACCGTATACAAAAATTAACTCCAAATGAAACAAAGACCTGAATGTAAGAGCTAAAACTATAAAATTCTTAGAAGAAAACACAGGTATAAATTTCCATGACCTCTGATTACTCAATGACTTCTTAGATATGATACCAAAGGTACAAGTAACAAAAGAAATAAAGACACTGAATATAATCAAAATTAAAAATTTTCGTGCATCAAAGGATACCATCAAGAAAGTGAAAAGACAACCTGCAGAATGGTACAAAATTTTGGGAAGTCATTTATTTGATAAGAGACTTGTATCCAGATTATAGAAAGAGCTCTTAAAAGTCAATAATAACCCAATTTAAAAATGGGCAAAGGATCTGAATAGATACTTCTCCAAGATATACAAATGGCCAATTAAGCACATGAAAAGATGATCAACATCATTAGCCATCAGGTAAAAGCATATCAAAATTACGATGAGAAACTAGTACACACCCACTAGGATGGCTATAACAGGCAGTCAGATATGTAAAATTGTTGGTGAGCATGTGAAGGAATTAGAACCCTCACACACAGCTGGTACGAATGTAAAATAGTACGTTCCTATGGAAAACAATTCGGCAGTTCCTCAAACTCTTAAATGTAGAATTACTATATGACCCTGCAATTCTGCTCCTAAGTATGAGAGCCCTTCAAAAAGTTCACGGAAAGATTCATATTATATTTCAAGTCTATTTTTCCATGAACTTTTTGAAGTACCCTCATATTGCCCAAGAGAAATAAAAACATTTATCCATACAAAATTTGTACACGGATGTTAGCAGCATTAATCATAATGGCCAAAAAGTGAAGAAAAAAACAAATAAATGTCTATCAACTGGTAAAGATATAAACAAAATGTGGTATATCCATAAAACGGAGTATCATTTAGCCATAAAAAGAAATTAAGCACTGATACATGCTACAACGTGGATAAACCTTGAAAATATTATGCCAGATGAAAGAGTTCCATTTACATGCAATGTCCAGAACAGACAAATCTATAGAGACAGAAGGTAGATTAGTGGTGGCCAGGGTTATTGGGATAGGGAGAGTAGGGAACGATTGCTAATAGGAACAGGGTTTCCTTTATAGGGTGGCAAAAATGCTCTGAAATTAGATAGGGGCAATGGGTCACAACTTTTTGAATATAGTAAAAACTATGAATTGTACATTTTAATAATGGAGAGTATGATGGTGTGAGAATTTTGCCTTGATAATAAACAAATGATGCTGGAACAGTGAGATATTCACATGCAAAAGAATGAAATTGAACACCTTCCTTATATGTAAAAATTAACTCCAAATGAATTAAAGACCTAAATGTAAGAGATAAAATTATAAAATTCTTTGAAGAAATCATAGAAGTACATCTCTGTGACTCTGGGTTAAGCAAAGGCTTCTTAGACACCAAAAGCACAAGCAACAAAAGAAAAAATAGACAAATTGGACATCACCCAAATTCAGAACTTTTGTGCAGCAAAAGATACCATCAAGAAGGCGAAAAGACAAACCGCAGAACGGGAGGCATTTTTTGCAAATTATATATCTGATAAGAGATTCTTATTCAGAATATACAAAGGACTCAAACATAATTATAGATGGATGCATAACCTAACAAAATATGGGCAAAGAGTATGAATAGATTCTTCTCCATGTAACGGAATATTATTTGACAATATGAAGGTGAGATACTGATTCATGCTACAACTTGAATGAACCCTGCATAATTATAGATGGATGCATAACCTAACAAAATATGGGCAAAGAGTATGAATAGATTCTTCTCCATATAACAGAATATTATTTGACAATATGAAGGTGAGATACTGATTCATGCTACAACTTGAATGAACCCTGAAAACACTATGCCACATACAAGAAGCCAGTCACAAAAGACTATACTGCATAATTCCATTTATACAAAATGTCCAGAATAGGCAATTCCATAGAGACAGGAAATAGACTTTTAGTGTTTATTTAGGGCTGGGGTTGAACGAGGAGTGACTGCTAATGGGTATAGGATTTATTTTTGGTCTGATAAAAATGTTCTAAAATTGATTGTGGTGGTGGCTGTACAACCGTAAATACACTAAAAATCATTGAATTGTACACTTTAAATGGGTGAATTGTATTGTATGCAAACTGTATCTCAAGAAAGCTATTATTTAAAAAGAAAAAAAAAAAGTTTTGCAACCCTTAGTTGACCAACCACCTTGCAGTCTGTAAGAATTTGAAGAGACCAAGAAAGTTGTGGGAGAATGCAGACCAGAGGGGAGAATCTCCCCCACGGGGGTATGGTGGGGCTGCCTTTCCTTCACTTCAAGATTAGTGAGAGGGACTTCAAAGAGGCCACTTCGGAGACTTGATATGAATCCCTGGGGTGTACAGAGACATACACCTGAAAAATCTAGAAGTCAAGAGGCTGGTGGTAGCAAGAGAGGGGCATGGCTGGAACGTAACTGCGCTCCACCAAACAGTGGATGCAAGACATGTGCTTTCTGGGCAAGGTTGTGGGCATGTGAGAGTCATTCAGGGGTGGCATAGATCCTGCCCAAGAACTGCACAAAGGGGTGGAGGTGTCCTATGGGCTGTCCAGAAGCTGAGGGAGGAATCATGAGTATGCAGAGGGGATATATGCACCTTCAGCAAGGAAATCACCCAGGGGAAAGCCAACTGCAAACACCTGCCTGGCCCCTGCACACACTGTGCCAGCCAGGGCTGGGACTGGGGCAAGGGGAGAGAGGCATTCGGGTGGGCACGACATTTAGGGGGATAAGAAAAAACTCAATAATCAAGATAAATAATATTTTGATACAATATTCTTAAAATCAAAATTAAGGTAAAAGCATCCACGATGAACAAAATATCAAAATTTTAAATAAAGGCAGGATCAGTAAAGGAGCTACATCAAAGCATATTGGAGCCTGATGCTAAAGGAAAAATGTGTGTCCTTTGTATACGTTTTTAATGTGTATTTTTAATGGTTAATTTTTTCCAGAACATTAACACAGTTGAAAAATATGAAAAAATTTTAAAGTATATTGAAATCACATTAGTTTAAATTCAAACATTTTATTTATACCTCAAACAAACATCATCATTTTAATTTCCTGGCTTTAATGGACACAAACTCATCAATAATATTTTCAAAATCAAATTCTTTGCTTATCTCACTTCCAACTGAGAGAATTAGTCTGTTTGATCATTTCTCTTGACTAAGTAACAATCTGAAATAATTTTCTAATTATCTTTAACTTACTTATCCTATCTTTACTTAAAATTCTGGCATTTTGTTCATCACAAATTTTTACATTAATTTCAGTTCTTTAAAATTTTGCATTAAAACGTTATTTATTTTTATTACTAATTTTTGGGGGGCCTCCTAAATTTTATGTTCTAATCGCACTCCTGATGCAAGCCACATCTGTACATGTCAGGTAAGACCTCTCCTGACATCTTATCTCCCCTCCCCCTTCCCTGATTCACCCTGGAATGATCAGAAACCAGTTAAGCCAACTGAGGAAGGAGGGTAGGGAGCCTTGGCACAAGTGCTAAGCTGGGAAATCTTGAAGAATCCAATCTGTATCATGTTAGTCAGGATTCTCCAGAGAAACAGAACCAATAGAACATATATATACAATCCTACGTGTGTGTGTGTGTGTGTAAGATTGTATATATATGTATCATATTGTATGTGATATACATCTCATATATGCCCTATGTATACACATTTGACATACATCCTGTATATCCTCTCTATTTATACATATACGCACAGATATGCCATATACATATATCAGGAGATTTCTTACAAGGGATTGGCTCAAGTGAGTGTAAAGGATCAGATGTTCTACAATCTGCAGGCTTCAAGCTGGAGGACCAGGAAAGCTGATGTGTAGGTTCAGTCCAAACCCAAAGGCCTGAGAACCAGTAGAGTCAATGCTGTAAGTCCCAGTCCAAAAGCCCAAGAACCAGGAGCACCAATGTCCAAAGGCAGAAGAAGAGAGATGTCCCAGCTCAAGAAGAGAGAGCAAATTCACCCTTTTGTTCTATTCAGACCCCCTG
>NW_007728928.1:170864-216287 GCF_000696425.1 Galeopterus variegatus
AGCACCAATGTCCAAAGGCAGAAGAAGAGAGATGTCCCAGCTCAAGAAGAGAGAGCAAATTCACCCTTTTGTTCTATTCAGACCCCCTGCAGACTGGATGATCACTGTCACTGGTGAGGGTGATCTGCTTTACTCAGTTTACCTATTCAAATGCTAATCTCTTTCAGAAACACCCTCACAGGCACATAGAGAAATAATGTTTACCAGCTATCTGGGCATCCCTTAGCCCAGTCAAGTTGACACATAAAATTAACCATCACAGGCCCACTTTTCTTGGAGCAGGCCTGAGCTAAGGGAGAAGAGAACCTTCATCTCTAAATATAGTTGGCATTTTTGACTATTTTGTGGAAGAAACATCCTAATTACGAGATGCAACCAGTTTGTGACTTAATGTGACCAGAAGATTTTTCTTTATCTAAGATTGACCAAAAAAATATGAGGCCTATCCAAGAGTCAGGAAAAGTGTCTGTCTAGACCAAATTTGAGCCAGGACCTGGGTGCTTTGGGCTGTGCTTACAAGTCAATTCTTTTTGTTCATTGCTTTGGTTATGTAAAGTTACCACTCCATGTCCCATGTAAACAAAGGACATGATTACAGTGACTCCCTAGCACTTTATGTTTTCATGCTTCTCAGATCCTGAATGTAGGTAGATTTAGACACATTGTCTGAATGATGCAGCTCTTTTTCAGCACTGTTTTCACTACTTTTGCAAGAAAACATTTACTCTTCTTTCCCCTTTAAAATGAGTAATGCATAATGCTATTTCTGCCCATAATGAAGTTTGAACTATTCATTACTTCTTATCTTTTAATCAAAAGCTAAGAATAGGGCCTTTTCTAAACTGACAATATCCTTTCAACAGAATGAGTTTTAGAATCAAGAAATCCCTCTAACTACTTTCTTTTTTCCTTCCCCAATCACAGTGTTTTTTTGTTTTTTTTTTTCAATCTCATTCAATATTATCTTGGTTTTAATATCTTCTTCTTTCAAGTATATTCCGCAGTAATTTCCTAAGGGAATGCGGAGTCTTCTGTGTTACATATCTCTATTAGCTTTTAAGTGTCTCTTTGCCAGGAACCTTTCTATTGCAATAATCCAATTATTTCAAGGGAGATTGGAAAGGGAAAAGCTACTAGTGAAAACAATCAAGCTTGTGTGAAGTGGAGTTAGTACGACTGGCTTGAAAGTCTTGTGAGAAAGAGTAGCTTACTTTAGACCTCAGGGAGAAATAGAAACCAAAAAGGGGGCTATTAAAGTTTGTGAAGTTCACCCACCTTCTGTGCTAGGAGTATTGCAGTAGGTTACAGCATGCTGACAATCGTTACTGTTAGGAAAACCAAGGTAAGGTTCTAATTCCAGGCAAAGTTTACCCAGTGCTGGCATATCCACATGCCAATAGGAACTTCAGAGACCAAGTCAATGCATAAAGCTGGCTGGGTCTAAGAAAACTCTGCATGTTAAAAACACAGGAAATAGCCTTTATTTTTGCATTGAATATGCTCTTTCATTTCTTGAAACATGAAGCCTCTTTTCTCTTTTCCCATTGTTGATAGAATTATGCTACTTCCTCTCAATGCTACTAAGAGAAAAATAACAGGGTGAGCAGGATGGTAAACAGCAACGGACACTCGAGGTCATGTAGTAAATAGGGAATAACGGGGACTGTGAAGGACTGGACAGTTCAAGTGTCTTTTAGTGGGGGCAGCTGCCACCCAGCACAGCATGGTCACCCTATGGGAACACTGGCCTGTGAAGTCAGAAATCCATATATTTATGTGCTTCTATCCTACTCCTAAATGTTCTGGGCCCTAACCGAGGGCTTATCTAACCCCATCTACAGGCTGGGTTTCACCAGAGTAGCACAAGTTTGCAACATCTGCTACACTCACTCAGGAATGTTGTCAAGCTCAGCTAAATATTTTTGTAAATAAGGTAGGTAAAGGATCCTCTGTTTAATTCTCTCATAATTTGAAATATACAACTATATATATGCTCACACATATATACATGCATCATACGTACATAAAATAAATTCAGGCTAACCCAGTATTGTGCATTAATAAATGAACTGTTTATTTTAAAATCCTGATGAATGCTAAATAGCTTCCAAGAATAGCAGAAATGTTGCTCTGGCACAGAGCAGAGGCTTCAGGAAACCATTATCCTTATCTTCCTCCATGTTAGCTGTGTGACCTTGGATAAGTCACTCTGTCTCCCAGGGCTTTAAGTTTTTTCCTCATTTGTAAAATAAGGGGGGTGGCCTAGCTGGTTCCTAAAGCCCCTTCAGGTCTAACATTCTAAAATTCTAAGACTACTTGTTCCATCTGCCATCTTTTGTGACATGCTGTTGATGTGACATGTTGCTCCGGAAGGCTGCTCCACCTTGTTTGGCTGTTCTCCAGAAATTCGTTTAGTTTATGGCTTTTGATAGCATCCTACTTCCTTGTTTATTTCTAAGTCTTAAGAAAATGCTTCCTTCCCCAAACTCAGCTAGGACAATAGGACAAACCATAAACAGGGCAAGCTTCATGATCTACAAAAGATTCTGACTGTTCTTAACCCCAAGAAGCTCAAGAAAAGAGCAATATCCTGACCTAGACTTTCTGCATCTGAAAGTTGATTGTTTATTCCATCTTGTGCACACAGAGCCAAAAGACCTGGCCAAGAAAGTTAATTCCATTCCCAACTCAGTTGGATCAAAGAAGTTGAACAAGTCAGACAGTTAAATAAGACTCTGACTACCTAACAGGTGAAGCAACCAGTTGCTTTTCTTTTTAGCTGATTATTAGCTGAGCCAGCTCTTCCAATGGGTCGGATTGACCATGGGCAAAATTATGATGTTGTAGAGGTTGTCCCCACAGGCTGGCGGTATCCCCACTTCTTTGGAGGTTTCTTTCAAATCCCTTCCTGTCAGTTTTCTTCCCACTGCCAGTCCCTCCATCTGTGTTCTAGTCTCATTGATTCTGCTCTGGGTCAGTTCCCAGTGCCATCATGTATTAACTCTATGGTCGACTGAATGAATCGTGGACCACCTAACTCCATGATCTGCAAGGTCAGTGCCACCTGGGGATGTGCAGTGACCCTCTGTGTAACCTTGGACAAGTTATTGACTTCTTGAGCTCCAGTTTCTTCTAAAACAGAGCGATAATGCCTCCTCCATACAATAGATTTGAGGACTTAGTTAGATAAAGTATATAAAGTACTTAGCATGGAGCCTAGCACAAAGTAAGAACTCCATAAATAGCATCTCTTAATAATTATTAATAACTTAAATTTGAAGGACTTTCAACACATATGTGGAATTTCCATCAGAAAAAATAGTCACTTACCATCCGCCAAGTCCATTCCTAAGGCAGTGTTATGTGGGAAGGTGCTGAGTCATCCGTAGCTAGTTAGATACCGAGGTTGACAGATGGGGACCTATGGTGCCTCTCTGGAGCAGGGAGGTGGGTCATTGGCTCTCGATTAGCCACAGTTTTCTGAACCATAAGACATAGATCATTAAAATATTGACTTTGTAGAGTTGGCCTGAAGATTACATGAGAGGATTATGTAAAACATTTCACACAGACCCTGGTACATTGAAAGAGCTGAATAAATGTTGGCAGTGATTAAAATATAAGCTCCTTGAGTTCTGGCTTGTTGTCTAATGCATCCCCAATGTCCAGCTTGGTGCTGGTTCAATGTAGAAGCTTAATACACATTTGCTGAATGAATATTATTAATATTATTGTTGTTATCTTTGAAAATTAAACAAGAAAATCCACTCCTAATGGAGAAGGTTGTGTATCTGCTGGACGAAATGCTCTTGAATCGTTAGGGAGAAGCAGAGGATTTGTAAAATCTAACTGGGGACTGCGAATGTAGTCCCAGAACACGTATAGAAAGATAGAGCCTTTACTGGCAAATACCACAATGTAAACGAAGAAAGCATGCTGGCAGAGGGATTGGTGGCTTTAATGAAAGCTAGGAAGTTAGAGGTAAATGTGACTGTAGAAGAGGAGGCTCCGACCCCTCCTGTCAGATACATCTGCGGTATGGAAACAGATGAGCAGGGCTTTCACAGGTGGGTGACAGTAACATTGACATCAACCAGCTAACTCCCCTTGTCCTGAATATGGCTCTCAAAGCAGCCTTTGGTTATAATTTAATTCACAGCTGCAAATGAGAAGTGTGCAGGCAGGTTTGGCTTGCATGATTATTTTTTAAACTTTTTAAAACTGGTTGCTAATATTTACAAATCAGGAAATTTCTCATATAAATCTGAATCCCTAACTTCTGAAAAATTATAAGCTCTAGACACCCCAAACCCTGAATAGCAACAATTAGATAGGGATCATATTGGCTGCATATTTTAGAAGGGGAATTGGGTCACCTGTTCAGCACAAACCGCGCAACCCACATGTGGTCAAATCATTTCTTTACCTACCTTGCTTCATAGGCACTGGAGTTTTCCATCCTTCCAGAGAGCCAATGTGCTGACTAGCTAACTGTCACGTTTCTTAAATGGGTTGTCACTCGGGCTTTTGCATCTGCCTCTTATGGGTTTGGTTAGTGTGAGTCAGTCCCTTGGACTTCCTCACCTCTGAACACACAAACCAAAATCAAATGTGTGGACCTGCTCAGGCTTAGGATTGGGCTCTGCATGTCTTTCTAGAGAGGTCCTGCCTCAGCTGACACCAACTATTCTCTGAATAGCACTCTTCAACTTCGGGCTTTTGCATCTGCCTCTTATGGGTTTGGTTAGTGTGAGTCAGTCCCTTGGACTTCCTCACCTCTGAACACACAAACCAAAATCAAATGTGTGGACCTGCTCAGGCTTAGGCTCGGGCTCTGCATGACTTTCTAGAGAGGTCCTGCCTCAGCTGACACCAACTATTCTCTGAATAGCACTCTTCAACTTACCAATTATCTTCATGAATTCCTCAAAGCCCAGAGAGCAACCCGCCCATTGATGTCTGAAGGGCAGGGGCCTCACTTACCAGCCGAGTTGCAAATGAAACACTGACCCAATTAATCTGTGAGCCTACTGCAGATGCCTGGAAAAGCTCTTTATTTATGATTGTCCTTGAAGGACTTAGCCTTAGATGTCACTGAATTGTCTCGCGCATGACAAAGGCCAATGGAAAATTACTATTGACAGACTCATTCCTGCCTTGGTTCCCTTGCCATCTCTTTGTGGCTTCCTTCATTAGCTCTTTTTTCCTCTCAGAGAAAGCCCATGACCTTGGAGGCTGAATGTGCATTTTTGTCACCCCTGTAGGGGAATGAAGGTGTCTTTCTGCTACCCCAGGATCTGTGGGCAAATGGAAACCACAGATGCCCTCTCAGCTTGCCGCCTATCCTTCTCGTTTCATCTCTGCAGGAAAAGGACTTTGCAATCCACAATTATTTTTTCCTCCTCTCACATCAGAGCAAAAGCAAACAATCATTTAAATAGCATCTTTTTATAATAAGAAGAACTTTCAGCTTTCAACACAACCAGAGAGGAAGCCATTTGTTGCTGCCTAGAATGAGCTATCAGCATGCACTAGGTGTTACTTCCCCACTGGGGGTGGTGGATACGCACTGAGTCATCTGTGCTCACAATCAAGGCTTGGCATTTGCAAGTCACATTAGGGGGCTAATTTGTGGTCAGACTCTGATGCTAACAGGTTTAAGGATGAACTAAACTCTTGGCTTCATTACTGTTGCTCCATCCACTACAGTGACCAGCCCAGACATTCATGCACCCACACAGGCAAAATATCTCAGTCACTTCTCTTTTTCTTTACAGTAAGAAAATAAACATTGGAAACAATATGCTCTCCTTTGTGAATGTGTAGAAAATAACCTTGTATTGTATTCTACATGCAGGAGGCAGGGATGTCTGCAGTGTCTGCTGCTATGTCAACAGATTCTCCTGGTAATGTCAGAGTTGGTTATCTACCCAAAGTATGGTGCATAGATCTGGTTACCATCCACCGTTCCCTGAGAGAAGTCGGAGAATAAAAGGAGTTGAAGAAAGTAGCTCTCGACAGCTTCAGGGATCCATTACATTTTTCTGTTCCTAGATCGCTTAAATTTCTATGGCTCACTTACTGAGTTTCCATGTGTGGAGTCTTTACTCCTCAGAGATGCTTAGAACACAGCCATCACCTTATTTGCTTAAAAGGCTCAGGACCAAGAATAATAATAGTACTAAGGTCAGGGACTTGCAGTCAAAAGGAAGTTGGAACTTTTCTCTGAGCCATTGTGACCTTGAGATCCATAAAGAAGTTAAATGTCCACTCACCTGAAAGATAAGAGCTTAAATGTCTTTGACTTCTGAAAACTAGATGCTCCCTCACATCTCGTTCTAAGTGAAGTAACAGCACGGCTGTAGAAAACTCTAAAGAGAAATATGTGTTTCCCTTCTCTTCAAAATGTCCACATAAATGTTTTTGTTCCATGGTTTGAAATTTCTAAAAACTTTACCTTTCCAGCTGAAAGTGAAGACAAAGTATCCAAAACAGTCAGGCAGGACAACTCAGACCCGATCCCCACTTCCTAGGAAAAGACAGGGGATCATCCCTTAAAGCTGGAAAGAGCAGGTTCAGTAGCAAATACAAGATTTAAACTCTAGAAATATAGTAGGTGCTGAAAACAATGGAAACGAAAAAGTGATTAAAATAATAACCAAGCTAACAAGCAAATGAACAAATAAATGCATAGAATTCCTCATCCCAGAAGGAGAGGTGGGTTGAAAACTGTAAATCCCAAAGCGTTTTCATCTTTTGTCCTCTGCACTCTGGCTCCTGCACAGACGAACACCTGCAGGCACCCTGCCATTCCCATTTCTACTGCTAGCTGTGACTCCACCTTTCTCTCCCACACAAGAAAGCTCACTTCTGAGCCTTCTCAGGCCCACCAGGAAGGTTCAGTTGCCTGCCCTCACCTCTGTGGGCTAAAGGGGACTCGGGGCTGGCCAGCATTGAGCCCTCCCTGCCCTGTCACCGTCTCAGCCCTGCCTGCCTCCACCTACATGACTGTGAGGCCCACAGAGCACCAGGGAGGAACCTGTCCCCTCTCCCCCTGCATCCCGAAACTTGAAAGGGGTCTATGCCCCAGACTCACCCCCAGAGAGGTGGGGTGGGGAGGAGTACTGGCCTCTCCTCCTCCTCGAGATCAAGCTTAGGGTGGGAGTACTGGCTGTTACAGCATCAGGCTTTCTTCCAGGCCTATTGTGTATGATACAGACTTTTGCTTTGGTACTTAAAAGTTAGTTTTTTCTCCCAACTGGAAATGTAAAAGTCTATTTGGAAATCCCAAAACCAAGAAACATGTAGATTTTTACTTTGCCTTTTGCATTCCACTCTAACAACTCTCCCCTGAGAGCAAACATGTACAAAGGGGAGATCTTGGGAATGAAAAACACAGTAGTCATCTTACCCCACCACACTTGTCAGAGGAGCTTCTGGAAATCCAAAAAGACAACTACACTGCCCTTGTATAAAAGGCCTCTGCACCTTTCTCCCTGCTGCCAGCAGGTGGCAGTGCTCAGGCCCTCCCCATGGGAGCAGCGTCTGCTCTGCCTCAGTTCCTGCACCTGCCTCCTCTCCAGGACACCCAAACAAGCACGTCTTTCTTGTGGTCTCTGGGGTCCTGGCTGCTGTGTTCAGAGCTGGCCCCACATGAATGGTTTTTCCTTCCTCCCCTGGAGATGCTGCTGCTCCCAAGCCACGTGCTTGATCTTTCATGAGCCCATCTGTCCACCTCTTCTCTCCTTTGCGCCCTGATCTACAGCCCTGAGGTGGCACAGACACCTCACCCCTCCCCAGCTTTCTCCAGTCGCCACAAAACCTCCACCCTGAGAGCTAACTTGGGATGAAGATCACGCTCCGATTTCCTCTCAAGGGAAACATCTGACTTTCCTTTTCTTCTGGGATGAGGAATAATCAGAAAGCTTAGAATGCGGACAGGAAGCAATTGAAAGATGTTTGATTTGGCTGCAAGGCTCCTATGCGGCCCCCAACTTTTCCCTGGGTAGAAAGAGAGCTCTTTTCTTTAACAGGAATTAGTCCTTCCAGCCCTGCCATCTGTCTCAGGACTTAGATTAAAGGTCTGATCCTGGAGAGTGACAGTTGTAGTGTTTGTTGCTGGTTTATAAAGAATCCTTTATAGCTGAGTTACATTGTGATTCTTTGGATTTATATTATTTTTCTCTAAAATAGGATTTGAACACACAACAGTGAATGCAGAAAAACGTTGATAATTACATAACAAATGTCCAACTCTGTAAGCTCGGGACATCACGTAATACTACTTGTAATGGAAGCTATTATTCTCAGTGTCAAATAAATACATGAGTTGGAAGAACCAGTTTTACTCATTTATCTTATTTGTTATGACATTTTTTTCATCCAAATGAAATTTAAAGTATGTTGGCCTATCCAGACAAAGATTTTCCTACTCTGGAGGACACCTTAAATAAGGATTATTCAGCAAGATAATCACTGCCTTTCATAATTCTCTTGAAAGAGATTTTCATTAAAGTCCACCAGTGCCTCAGCTTACTGGTGGTTTTGTTTTGTTCTGTTTTGTGTTTTGCATCTAAATGATTGATATCAGCCGACTCTCTCCTGTCACCCTGGAGAATCATTCCCAACAGGGCAAAGTGAAGTCAGCTCAAAGAGCAGATCTGGGTTTTCCAGCCTGCTGTGATGAATAGCTCTCTGGTTCTGGGGGTGTTGTAAATGTATCTCTCTTTCGTTGCAGGTAAGAACAAACCCATATAAACAGTAAGTGTTGTGTGTGAAAGAGAGAGAAAGAGTGTGTGTGTGTGTGTGTGTGCGCGTGTGTGTGTGTGTGTGTGTATCCATCCTGCAACTGAAAATTATTAATGGGTAAGAAATGTACTTGCAGGTGGCTAGACGGTGTGGGGAAGCCCCTTTTGGGCTGGAGCAGGGGATGTGACTCAAGGCAGACAACTGGGGACAGAGTTGCACTAATGCGAGATTCTTCTTTGTGTTTGCCGGGGATGGTTAGGGCTGATTACTGGGCAGAAGGTACTTGGAATTAATCTAAAGGTGGATCCGGCCTCACATAAAGAGCACTAGGGAAAGAGAACCTGAGAGAGTCTAGAGTTGGAGAGAAGTAGCTGAGAGAATTCAGGGAGAGAAAAAAGCCAGTGAGAACTTTTCTTCTTTTTTTTTTTTTTCTTTGGTGGCTGGTTGAATGCGGATCCAAACCTGTGACCTTGGCGTTACCAGCACCACACTCTCCCAAGTGAGCTAATCAGCCAGCCCTAGAGAGTACTTTTCTATGGGAACTGGAACCAGCAAGAGAGAAGTGGAGCTGGTCAAGCTTCCTAAAATGAGGGGAAGGAGTAAAGGTGAGAAGCCGGACTCCTCTGTGAGGTTATCACCACACATAAAACCACGTGGTGCCTGCCCCAGAATAATGTTTAACCTGCCAACAAGGGGGGTTTGGTTGATTGGAATGAGTTTACATGGAGGAGAGAAAGGACTTATGGCAGTGTTGTACAGAAAGAAGACAGAGCAATAAACAGACATAGGGTCTCATCCCAGCTCTGCCATTAACAGCAGAGGACCTCAGACACATCATTCAAAAGGCTGGGGCCCCAGTTTACTCCTCTGCAGGAGAATCAGCCAGTCCATGGCTCAGCCAGACCACACATATACATAGAACATCCATACATTGAACAGCAGGGTTCCTGGAGAAGCCTGCATGGATTTTAGAGCCTAGAAGGCTACTAAGTAATCTCTACGTTTCCTTCCAGCGCTAAAATTTAACCTGCTGTGGAGAAAAAAAGCTCAGGCTGGGGATTCATTTCTATGAGACAAAACCAGTTTGATTCAGCTCTGACAATGACATATTGTGAATTTGGGAAAGTAAGTTACCCTCCCTAAAGCTCAGGGAGGTCTCTAAATAGGCATGATAGGAAGCATCCTGTCAGTCACTGCAAGAAATACGTGAGGTGAAGTATTCCTCTTCCACAGTAGTGCTGCTGCTGGGGGGGCCCAAGATCCTCAGCACCCCAGCAGCATCTAGGTCTGTCCAGATGACTAGTTTTTGCCAATTGAATGAAGCACAGATGATGTGAGTCACTTGCAGGCCCAGCCTCGCAAGAACCTTTTGGATGCTTCCTTCCACATCCACTGGGGGACTGGGAGGGAGGTCACCTGGCCAGCGTTGCCCATTTATTTTTCTGTATGAACTTTTTCACCAGCTTGACCATTTTCCAATAATATCCTGTGAGGGGTTTTTTTGCTGTTTGTTTTTTTTAACCAGGATCATGGCATAAATTATCTTAAGTAAAATTGGCATCTTTACTATTTGAACTGTTTTGTTTGTTTTTGTAAATGTGTTACTTTCACATGAAGAACATTCCAAGCTACTTTCATGAAACCAGGAATCTTTGTATCTTTGAAAATGGAAGTTGAAACTTGCCTGGTTACCAGATAACATGGGAAGTGTTAGCATCAATGTGCACAGTGAATTTTGGTACATTTAGTTTTATTTTTGTTTATTTATTTTTTAATTTATCAATATGCAATGTAGCTGATTTTCATAGCTCTTTACCAATTCCTCCCTTTCCCCTCTCTTTTTCCTCCCCCCACCATCAACTTCATTTCTGTTCACTTATTTTAACAAGTTATTTGATTTTTTTAATATGGAATCATTTTATGTCTTTTCTGTTTGTTCAAGTCTTACGTGTTTCTGCAGGGGAATTTTAAAGTTTCTTAAGTTTATACTTATGCACTTTATCTCTTTTATTCTATTACAATTAAGATATTTTCTTCTAGGAATCAAGCCACCCTTCCCTACCAAAATCATCAAATCTCAATCTCTTCAATCCTTTCTATGCCTTGCAAATTTTTGCAGCTCAGGCTTTTTTCCACCATTCCATCTGGCAATGGCATGGCAGCAGCAGTTCGAATGGATTTGCATCTTGGTGTCCACTGGCCAAGTGTTCCGGTCACATGAATGGGGTTGAGAACGACTGGTTCTTTCCTACACAATGTGTATCAGTAAGGGTATTATGATCTGCCTAGAATAAAGCCAATCAGTAGTGGTTTAAATAACTAGGTTTGGGGCCAGCCTGGTGGCGCACTGGAGAGTGCGCAAGCGGCGGCGCTCCCGCCGAGGGTTCGGATCCCATGTGGAGACCGGTTCCCGCTCACTGGCTGAGCGCGGTGCGGGCGCAACAGTGAGGGTTGCGATCCCGTTACCGGTCAGTAAAAAAGACAAAAAAAAAAAAGGAAAAAAAAAATAACTAGGTTTGTTCTTTTGTTTCTAATTTTACACAATAAGTTCAGGTGGGTGATTGCCAAAATTAGTTGAGAGGCTCTGGGTTATTGGGACCAAGTCCTCCACTATTCGCTTGGCCTTTACCTTTTGGTCCCAAGCTTCAGCTTTAGCCATCAAGTTCATGTTGTAGGCAGGAGGAGGGAAGAGAAACTACAGAAAGTACCTCCATCTCGGGAGGAAAGGTTTCTCAGAAATACCAAGCGGCTGTTGGTTTATGCTTCATAGACAAGAAGAGGGTCACATGGCTCTACTTTATACAAGGGAAGTGATGAATATAGCTTCCTGTCAAAATTGCATTTCCAACTCTCTCTTACTCTCTCTTGCTTTTCTGCTGCACCATTTCTGCAATGTGATACCCTGCCATCACTGTCACCACTACCAAGGCCTTCACAGCCGTGTTCCCTGGACTTTGGACTTCCCAGCCTCAGAAACTGTAAGCAATAAATTTCATGTTCTTTATAAAAAACAAAACAAAGCAAAACAAAAAAATAAAAATCGCATTTCCAAAAAAAGAAGAAAAATTGGGAATTCTACTGGAAAGGGAGACAGGGAGAATGGCTACCGATTGAGTAAGCAACTAGAAGCTTATGCTACAACCAAACATACTGCGTATTTCCATGATTAATTTTCTTTTGAAAACCTCTGTGTGTCTGGAGAAGTGTGGCAGAGATTGCTAGCTGTCTATTCATCACACACTACCCCCTCCTCCTTGGCATCAGAACCTGGATTCAGGGTCACCCTGTATTCCCAGCCTCCTTTGTGGCTGGAGTGGTCATGTGACGTAGTTCTGGTCTGTGAAATGCAACAGGAAGTTGTGTAGGAACTCCTCGAGGCTCCTTTAAACAGACAGGGCACCCTTTTGTCCTTCCTGACTTCCTTCTTCCTGCTGCCTGGCTATATATGGACAGATGTCTATAATACAGCATACGATGTACGGTTATAGCTCCAGCGGCACACGCAACGATGATGACCACGTTTGCAGAGAGCTTCCCACATACTCAGCACCAGAATGAACAAATCTCACTTAACTCATAACAACCCATGAGGGAGGTACTAGCATAACCATCCACTTTTTAAGGATGAGGAATCTGAGGACTACAAAGGCTAAGTAATTTGTTGTGGGCCAAATCGCAGGTGGTAGAGACAGGACTTGAACTCAGGCCATCTGACTCCAGAGTTTATTTTAATTAAAGCTACATAACACTGCTCTGCCCCAGCCTTTCTGATAAGATGGCAGAGATGAGGTAGGGAGGCTGCACAGGTATATAATGTGGAGTTTGTGTGTCCTTCCCATGTCTGTCCACCCATGAGTCCAGAGGCTTCTGCTCACCAGCTGCACTGCCCTGGATTCATTACTAACTTCTCTTTGCCTCAGTTTCCGCATTTGTCAAGTAGAGATAATCTCTACTTGAATAAGGTGGATCCCAGAGCCCACAGCAGCCCAGGCTTCATAAATCTGCCTGTCTCTTTTTCACTGATTAGGATTGGGTGGCTAGTCTTTTTGCTACCTCAGTAGCAACCCCTTTGATCAACAGCCATACTGTTTTACAGGAGTCTGGTCCTTAGGTCTCCCCGTTTCTTTGCTCAACCCCAATTCTATCCCCCTTTCTTTCTATCACTGCCAAACATGTGGACCCTTATCTCCATTTTTTGCCCTGAGGCATGGTATATATCAGCTAGGATGACCTAGCTGACCACTTTGACTGTTTCAAACGGTCTATAAGCAGAACAAGCTGTATGTGCTCCAGGTTGGGCATCACCTGTGGAATGTTGGCAAAGGGACACCCCACATGTGATCTGGTGTAGATACAAAGTGGACTTCCGGGGGAAACTCACAAGCAAAAAGTCGATGAGAGAAGACATGGTGTTGGGAAATTGAATAATTTAATCAGGCTCCCCTTGCCTCAGGGCAGGTGGGGGTGGGGCAGCATTCTTTGTGGGCAGGTTGTGTGTGGGTGGAGTTAGTGCACTTGCACAGCGCAGCCACCTGGGCTGGAGCTTACCGCCTTGGGCGGCCACTGCCTCACAAGCAGCCATGCTCTCCAACCTATGGCTTCCAAGGACCTGTTTGCCGGTTACCTAGCTCATAGACCTGTGTGTAAGGGGTCTGGGGACACAGCCTGGCATGTGAGGGGTCTAGGGACCCAGCCTGGCATGTGAAGAGTTTGTGACCCAGTCTGTGAACGGGCTTGAGGGATCTGTGAGCTCCAGACCCAGCCCTAGCTCGGCAATTGGCCCATTGGCCCAGTTGGCAGGATTACAGGCAGGTAAAAGAGCCCGACAACTGGCATGGTCAAGTAGCTTCACAATTGGTGTCACGAACAGAATTAAGAGCTAGACAATTGGCTATGTCAACAGGATTCTGACATTAGCCTGAGCACCACACATGGGAATACCCCAATCGGAATGGGAGGAGTCAGGGCACAGCTGGAGATGTCTTGCCCGATGCTCCATCTGAGAACTTCTCTTCTGTTGCTCTGCATATTTATAGGGTGACCATGAGAGCAGCCTCACAAACAGGAGAAAACAGTCTGAACGTAAGCACCACTGTCCAGGAGGATGGCAGGCTGGTGCTGATAGCACCTGGACACCTTATAGGAAGTCAACACTGTGTGCAGTCCTTTGCACTGGGGCAGAGAGAGCCATAGTCCCAGGTGGCTTGTTGCCAGGCAACCTGCTGAGAGCGTCTGGGGTCATCCAGTGGACAATCGTGTTTGTTTCTCCACAGGAGGGTATGCTATGCATTGGCAACGTTGTGTGTTTAGGGGCTGGGGACACAAACCCGTGGGCATTGTGATACAGATTTTTAAAATTATCTTTATCTATTTTTAAGGGTGGTTGACTAAAGAGAATTCAAATGCTTAGTCTGAATTTACAAATAGAAATGTGTCCAATTAGTCTCAATGTACAATTTCTTTCTGAGTATTCTTACCATTAAATAGATTTCCCATCACATGGTTTCTTGGCTACAAAATTTTCCTAGAATACTACTGCTTTAGTTTTTAACTTTGTATTACGAAAATTATCAAATATGCACAAACGTAGAAGGAATAGTATAATGAATCCCCAACCACTGAGCTTCAATAATTAACAACGTATCGCCAGTCTTGATTCATTCCCCAGCATACCCCTTTCCTCTTGCTATTTTTTAAACAATTTTATTGAGGTATAATTTACATATAATAAAAATTACTCATTGTAAGTGTACAGGTCAATGTCTCTAGGTAAATGTATACATCTATGTGATTATCACAAAAATCCACTTTAACATATTTTTCAACATCACAAAAAGTTTGCTGGTTCCATTTGTAGTCAATACCTGCTGCTATCTCCAGCCTCAGGCAAACACTGATCTGCTTCCTGTCTCTAAGGATTTGCCTCACAAGTCTTTGTATGGACAAAATGTTTTATTTCTCTTGAGTATATACCGAGGGTGAAACTGATGGGCCACATGGTAAGTTTATGTTTAACTTTTAAAGAAATTACCAACTTACTTTCCAAAATGGCTGGACCACTTTACATTCATTAGCAATGTATTAGTGTTCCAATTTTCCCCTATCCTAACCAACATTTGCAAATGTGGTTTTGATTTCCCTGATCAGCATTGACCATTAATAACATTGAGCATCTTTTCATGTGCTTATTGGCTGTTTGTATATCTTCTTTGAAGAAGTGTTTATTCAGATCCTTTGCCTATTTTTAAATTGGATTATGATTGGCTTGTAAGAGTTCTTTCTCTATTCTGGATACAAGGACCTTACCAGACATATGATTTCTGAAAATTTTCACCCAGTCTGTGGGTTGTCTTTTCACATTCTTGATGATGTCTTTTGATGCACAGAAGTTTTTTAATTTTGATAATGTTCAATATATTTATTTTTTTCTTGTGTTACTTGTGCTTTTGGAGTCATATCTAAGAAATGATTGCCTAATCCAAGGTCACAAAGATTTATGCCTATGTTTTCTTCTAAGAATTTTATAGTTTTAGTACTTTCATTCAGTCTTTGTTTCATTTGGAGTTAATTTTTGTATATGGTGTGAGATAGGGATCTTAATTCATTATTTTGCATGTGAATATCCAGTTGTCCCAGTACTATTAATTGAAGACTGTTATTTACTCCATGAATTTTCTTGCTGCCTCTATTAAAAATCAATTGACTATAAATGTGAGTTTCTCTCTCAATTTTATTCTTTTGTCATCTATGTCTATCTTTATTAATACTTCATTGCTTGATTACTGTAGCTTTGTAGTAAGTTTAAAAATCAGGAACTGTCCAACTTTGTTCTTTTTCAAGATTGTTTGGCTATTTGGGGTCCCTTGAATTTCCACACAAATTTTAGGATCAGCTGGTGAATTTCTGAAAAGTAACCATCTGGGATTTTGATAGGAATTTCACCAAATCTATAAATAAATTTGGGGAGTATCACCATCTTAACAACATTAAATCTTCAGATACATGAACATGGAATGTTCTTCTGTTTACATAGGTCTTTTAATTTCTTTCTACAATGTACTATAGTTTTTAGAGTATAAGTTTTATACTCCTTCTGTGAAATTTATTCCTAAGTATTTCTTTCTTTTTATGCCATTGTAAATAGAATTGTGCTGTGGGTTGAATGGGTCCCACAAAGGTTCATGTATTAGACACTTAATCTCCATTGTGACAGTGTTAAGAGGGTGGGAAATCCTATTATGGTAGTTGGAAGGAGGGGCCTTTAAGAGGTGATTAGATTGTGAGGGCTGCACCCTTATGAATGGATCAATCCATTCATGGACTAACAGGCATGGTTCTGATGGCTTTAAAAGGAGAGCAAGCAAGGAGGTTACCTCTCTTGCTTCTGCCATTCTTGACATGTGATACCCTTCATTATTGTACGTAGAGACACCACTTAGAAGGCCCTCACCAGATATGCCCCCTAGACTGTGGACTTCCCAGCCTCTGAAACTAAGAAATTCTTTTTCTTTATAAATTACCCAGTTTCAAGTATTCTGTTATAAGCAACAGAAATGAACTAATACAAATTGTGTTCTTAATTTATTTTGGGGAATGTTCAGTACAGTGTTTAGAAATATAATAGATTTTTGTGTATTGACCTTGTATCCTGCAACCTTGTGGAACATGTTTATTAATTCTAGTAGTTTTTAAAGAGGATTCTTTAGGGTTTCTACATACAAGATCATGTCAACTGAAAATAGAATTTTTTTTTTTTCCTTTTTGTCTTTTTTTTCGTGACCGGCAACGGATCGCAACCCTCAGTGTCACGCCCGTACCGGACCGGGACCGGCAACGGGATCGCAACCCTCGGTGTTGCGCCCACACCTCGCTCAGCCAGTGAGTGGCTGGTCTGTATGTGGGATCCGAACCCTCGGCGGGAGCGCCGCCGCGCTCCCAAGCAGCGCACTCTAGCAGTGCGCCACCAGGCTGGCCCTGAAAATAAAATTTTACTTTTTCCTTTTCAATCTGGATGTCTTTTATTTCTTTTTCTTGCCTAATTGCCCTGCATAGACCCTCTGGTCCAATGTCAAATAGAAGTGACAAGGTAAGACATCCCTGTTTTGTTCCTCATCTTTGGCAAAAAGCATTCTGTGTTTCATCATTAATTAAGAGATCAGCTGTTAGATTTACCAAACTCCTCACCCCACCATGACGAAAGTCCCATGTCCAACACATGACTATTCTAGGTCCTTTGCATTACCACATGAATTTTTAGAATCAGCTTGCCAATTTCTGCAGAAAAGACAACAGGGATTTAATAGGGATCATAGTACATTGAATTATGTCCCCTTGAACCTCATGGAAGCTTGAATTGTGTTCCCCAAGTTTTATGTATTAGAAACTTAGCCCCCACTGTGACTGTTAAGAGTGTGGGAAATCCTATTACAGTAATCGAAAGGTGGAGCCTTGAAGAGGTGATTGGATTGTAGGACTGTGCAGTAGTGAATGGATTAAAAATGGTGGTCAAGGCTTTGGTTCTGAGGGCTTTAAAAGAAGAGGAGAGTCTGTCTTTCTCTCTCTCTTGATCTCTCTATGCTCTCTCTGCTTCCACCATCTTACAATGTGAGACTGTTGGGTCACTGTCACCACCACCAAGACCCTCACCAGATGTGTTCCCTGGACTTTGGACTTCCTAGCTTCCTGAAACTGTGAGCAATAAATTTCATTTTTCTTTATAAATCACCCAGTTCCAGCTATTTTGTTATAAGCAACAAAAACAGACTAATACAGGGATTGTATCAAATCTGTAGATCAATTCAGTGAATATTATCATTGTAACAAGATTAAGTCTTATGATCCATAAACATGGTTTATGTTCTAAGGTGAAAATGTGTCTACTTTCTCAAGTATGAACCTCCAGAGAGCCTCCAGCTTGCACCATAAATTAACTCTAATAAACATCCTCGTAAGTAAGCACGTGTCCTTGTGAACCCATCTGAGAAAATTTTTGGAAAATATAATCAAGAATAAAATGGCTATACATTTGGTGTGAATATAACTAATTTTACCTAACAGTGCTAGACTGCTCTGTAAAATAGCTATGCCAGTCTATGCCTCCCACCAGCAGTTCATGAAGGTTTCTATATTCCCAAAAATCCTTGCCTGAAAGTATTTTGCATTATCAAGTTTTCTAATTTTTTTACAGACTTGTATACAGAAAATAATATCTTGTTTTAATTTGCATTCATCAGATAATCAATGACTTTGAGCATTTTTTTGTATATTTAATGGCCTTTTGAGATTCTGCAACTCATTTGCTCATAAAATTTGTCCATTTTTCTATTGGGGTTTCTGTCATTTTCTTAATGATTATGGGTATTTGTTATATGTTTCTAAATCCTTGCTATTCACCTGGTAAGCTTGTTAGAAATGCAGACTCCAGGGCTTCACTCCAGACATTCCAAATCAGAATCCTCAGTATAATAAAATCCCCAAGGAATTACTATGTCTATTGACGTTTGAGAACCATTGTTTTAGATATCAATCCCTTTTCAGTTTTGAACATTGCAAATATTTTTTTCTCATTCTATCAAAAGATATTCATAGTTTATTTTGTTGAAAAGAAATAATTTTGATTTAAACAAATATAATTTTTGGCTTAAGATTTATGTTCTTAGTTCAAAACAATATTGTCTACATTTTTTCCTATTAACTATAGTTTACCTTTTATATTTAGTTCTTTTATCCATCTTGAGTTCATCTTTTTATGTGGTGTTAGGTAGGTCTCCAGTTGTATTTTTACCATATAGTGGTCACTTTTCCCAGCACCATGTATCACACAAGCCAAGCAGTACTCATTAATTTGTGACACCACAGTTATTGTAAGTTCTCACATACATTTGGGCCTTTCTTTCTCTTCTGTTCTAGCAGTCCATGTGACAGTTCTTGTGCCAATGCCACACTGTTTTTTGTTTTGTGTTCATTATAACATTGCAATGGGCTTTTTATCTGATAAGGTAAGTTCCTCTCTTTATGCTTTTTTACTAAAGTCATCTTAGCCATTTATAGACTGACTTTTTTCCATGTAAATATCAGCATAAAGCTTAACAAAATCCTCAGAAAGTTCAAATTGAACCTTCACTGTGAGAATATTAAATGTGTAGATAATTGGAGGGGGGAAGGAATGATACTATGTTGTTCCATCCTAGAACATGAAATATCTCTCCATTTTTCAGATCTTCATTTCTATTGTTTATAGAGGACTTGATATTCTTGGTTAAGTTAATTCTTAAATCCATTCCATTTTTTGAGGCTATGGTGAATAATGTGTTTTTGTTGTTGTTCTTATCGTTATATTTTCTAGTTAATCACTACTGATATAAAAAAATTGCATTTTTTTTTCCTTTTTGTCTTTTTTCGTGACTGGTAATGGGATCGCAACCCTCGGTGTCGCGTCCGCACCACACTCAACCAGTGAGCGGACCGGTCTCTATATGGGATCCGAACCCTCGGCGAGGTACCGAGTGCGCCACTGGGCCGGCCTGAAAAAATCGCATTTTTTTAAATTGATCTTTAATCCAGAAATATTGCTGTGGTGGTTTCAAAATATATACATATATTCTTGACCCACTTCCCTTCAAGAGGTAGAGGCTATTACTTTCCTCATGAGTGTGGAATTACTGACTCGCCTCTAACAAATAGAAGAATATGGCGAAAATGATGATAGGTGACTTGAGACTAGGTCATAAAATATATGACAGTTTCCTGTTACTCTCTTGCATGCTGCTTGCTCTGCGGGGAGCTATCTGCCAGATCGTGAGGACACTGAGGCAGCCTTAAGGAGAGATCCGTGTAGTGAGGAACTGAGACCTTCTGCCATTGGTCACGGGGGTGAACTGACTTAGAAGTGAATCCTCCAGCCCCAGTCTAGTCTCCAGATAACTGTAGCCCCAGCCAACGTCTTGACTGCAGCTTCATTAGAGACCCTGGACCAGAACCACCCATTTAAGTTGCCAGTGACTGCATATTATATTATTCCATTCATGTGAGATGTCCACAATAGACAAGTTTACAGAGACAGACAGTAGATTCGTGGTTGCTTAGGATTGGGGGGGTAGGGGGGTAAGGGGATGATAGTAAAGAATTTGGGGATGTTGTTGTTTTGAGGTGACAAAAACATTGTAAAGTTGACTCTGGTGATGGTTGCAAATATCTGTGAGTATACTGAAATCCGTGAGGTTGTATACCTTAAATGGGTATGTTGCATGGTATGTGGGTTATATATCAATAAAGCTGTTTAAAAAGGAAAGAAGGAAGGAAGGGGAGGAGGGAGGGAAGGGAGGGAGGAAGTCACAGGGACAATTGCATCAGTTCTTTCCCTCCTCGGAAATGAACTCCGCATACTGTGGGTAAGGTAGCTTTTCCTAGGCCCCTCAGAAAACTAGTATCTTTTTATCTTCAATTTTAGACTAATGCGGCCAACTTTCTTTATGTATACATAACTAAGAAGGACTCACAAGTGACCCTTCATAGGACAAACAATTTCTCTCAATTAAGTAAAAACACACCAAGCTACATTGTCAATAAGTTGCAAAGAAAAATTCAAAGAAAACTATAACAATTTTATATGGGAAAAAAATTTTTTTTAAACATAAATACAAGGGAGACAAAGTCTTACACATTATTTCTTCTTTACTTTTCCTGCTTCATGTGTAACACTGTGGATAAGTACTGCTTATACAGATCTTTCCCAAACACACATAATCCAACTTGGGAGTGGAGTCAACATCTGTATATATTTCACATTGGCCAAAACTACCTAAGTGATTCCAAAGCTGAGAATCATGTCCTTAGTAATTAGTAACAAATGTCATTTAAAAATAGTGTTGCTTTAAACAATAAACCAAATTCCTTTTTCGTTAAATTCTCCAGAGGACTCTGCATTAACTCCTAAGGCAGCCTCAGACGTGGAAGCCTCGGCCTCAGAAGGCTGATTGCTCGGGTCTTGATGCTGAGCTATAATATTGTGCTGTATTTAAGATATTTAAAGTAAATTAATTCGGGGTCACTGCTAAGTGTTAGCTCATCAATAGATAAGTCACAACAGATCAGATTGTTCTCCTTTAAGGAGTTTCAAGGGCTCTCTTTTCACCCTCCCTTCTCCCCCTCCCCCATGCTGTCACCTCTCTACAAAATCAGACCTCCTCCACAGCTGGGGCTTTCGCTTTCTCTTCCACTCCTCAGCAGATCTTGTGCCACCCTCCCCTGACCCCAAGCACCTCTGAGGGTCCAGCTGTGGGGGTGACAGACACAGAAATCACCAGAAGAGTAGGTGATCAGTGTGGCTGTCTGATGTCTATACTCTAAAGCCAGGCACTTGACTTTTTAAGAGAGCTTGTCCCTCAGAATTTTTTAACTCTTTTTTTTAACACATAGTTTTGACAGTGCTAGCTCCCTGGTTTTCCTAAACAATGCAAGACTAGAAGTAGCTAACTGGTTGTTGGGAAGTTAGCTCCTGTCATCGGATGTGATGAGTATCAGATAACAGAAAGGGAAAAGAGAGAAAACCCTGAACTTGAACATTACAGCAGTTACTTAATGCAGGTGCAGAGAGAGAAACTTGTATCTCAATAGTCATTTGGGGGTTTCTATGAAATGGAATTCCTATCCTGAGTCATGGTTCTTTGAAAGATTATATGATATTCTATTTCAAAGAGCAGAGATAGACCTATAATAAAGTTATATACTTATGTATTTTTCAATATATGAGAGTACTTCAGAAATTTTGTGGAAAAATAAAATTAACATCTAATATGAACTTCTCCATGAACTTTCTGAAGTACCCTCATATGTTGAAAAATTGTCATTCAGAAAGATAAAAAAAATTTTTTAAATGTTGACACTTAAGAATTTTATGGGCCGGCCCATGGCTCACTTGGGAGAGTGCGGTGCTGATAACACCAAGGCCACGGGTTTGGATCCCTATATAGGGATGGCTGGTTAGCTCACTCGGGAGAGCGTGGTGCTGACAACACCAAGTCAAGGGTTAAGATCCCCTTACTGGTCATCTTTCTTAAAAAAAAAAAGAATTTTATTATGTGAGAGTTAAACTTTTTAAACAACCCACTCCTGGTTACTTTAAACTAATCAAGGTGAACCTGATATTAAAAATAGCTGCAAAGCAGAGATTATTTGTAAACATCAGTGATTCCCATGTAGTGATATTCAGTGAATTCCAGAATCCCCTCCTTAAGAGAATATTGAATTCCTAGGATATGCCAGATGCTGTGTTAGGTGACTTGAGGAAACAAAAAATAAAGCAGAAATGGTGCCTGTCCTCAAAAAGCTTGGGTCTAGTGGGTGAAATTCTAAATTATGAAATAATTACCACACAATATGGTGCTGTAATAAAGTGCTTCAGAGCTATAAAGAGAGAAGCAGACTATTTTTCTTGGAAGGGATGAGCAAGGCTTCAGAGAAGATGTAACTTTTGTGATGTGTTTTATTGGAGCTAAAGAACAGAAGAGAGCAGAAGGCCATGTGTGAGAGATGTTTTAACATGCTGGCTTCATCTAATAGAGAAGCATAAATGTGGGAGAGGGGTGTCAGACTTCTCCAACTCTCCAGTGAAAGAAATCATGCCTCCTTCCATAAGGAGATGCATTCGAAAGGAAGAGAGAAGGACCAGAAGTGTTTCTGCACCACTGTCCCCTCCTGGCAAGTACAGTAGGAGTGCCCTCCCTTTGCTCAAACATGAGAAGCAGTAATAAGCATCACATGCCAACAGGTCTTGAAGGATAAAAAGAGATTCAACAGGTAAATGAGATGGATCGTTCTAAATACAGGGAAAAGCAAGAGCAAACCAGGAAGATTTAAGTGTGCAAAGCACCTTGGGAAAATGATGAGAATAGAATTTCTTTAAATTTATCAAGAAGTTTTCTAACTAAAAGTGATTGATGCCCCTGATAAATATATTTCTATTCCTCTAAGTCTAGGACCTGACCTCTTATACCCAGTTTAGGATCTAAAAACAGCATAGAAGTGCTCCACAAGTTTGTATTTATCTTACTTGGGGCTCACTGAACTTTTTGAATCTGTGGGAAGATGTCTTTCATCAGTTTGGGAAAATTTTCAGTTCTAATCCCTTTAAATACTGCTTTCATCCATTCCCTCTCTCAGCTCCTTCTGAGACTTCAATTATCCTATGTGTCTCTTATACTGTTAATGTTTATCTTTCCATTTTTTTCTCTGTATTTGTTTTGAATATTTTCTTTTTTTTTTTTTTTTTTTAAAAGATGACCAGTAAGGGGATCTCAACCCTTGACTTGGTGTTGTCAGCACCACGCTCAGCCAGTGAGCAAACCAGCCATCCCTATATAGGATCTGAACCCGTGGCCTTGGTGTTATCAGCACCGCACTCAACCGAGTGAGCCACAGGCCGACCTTGTTTTGAATATTTTCTAATGACCTATCTTTCAATTACTTAGTAAACTATATGTACAATCTGCCGAAGTCATTTACTGAATTTTTATTTTTAGATATTGTACTTTTCAGTTCTAGAATATCCATTTGATTCTTCTTTTTATAGATTCTACTCCAAGTATCTGGTGAAATTCTCTATTCTGTTATCTATTTTGTCCATCTTTTTCTCTACTTTCTTGAATAGATTAATCATACTTAAAGGTATTGTCTGTTAACTCCAATATCTCACCATCTGTGAGTCTATTTCTATTGTTTCTGGTTTTTTTCTTTTTCTTTCTTTTTTTTTTTAGTTATCTGTGAGATGATCTGGCTCTTTACATGCTTAGTAATTTTTTATTGTATGCTATACATTTTATATAGAAGACCTTTAAAGGCTCCAGATGATGCTGTCTTCCCCCTTTCCTCTGTAAGGCACAGGGTAGGAGACTGATCATGAGAATTTGAGATGATTGGAGCTTTGATACAATTTTGACAAGAGTTTTGGTAAGAGTTGGTCTACCTTGTTTATCCCTGTTCCTAGTATATGACCCTCCAGGGTTTTCAATTGAGAACATGGCAGGTGTTTGTTTTCACAGCCCTGAAAGACTGCAAGAAATTCTGTTCTGCCTTTCAGAGGTTTTCAGCTTAGGTTTTTAGCATCTCACTTCACACAGACTCAAAATTTGGTACATTTCTTGAGAGGGATCCTGGCCATCTGTTTGAGGGCCATCAAGGATTCGATTTTGTCACTCCAGTCTCTCATAAATACCACAATCTCTCTGTCCTCCTGCAGTGGGCTTAGGGACAAGCCTGGATTCTTAGGCTTTAGCAGCTCCTGGAATTAGTAAGTGGCCCAGGTAGAAGGGGTCTGTAGAATCTCACTGTCAATAAGCCATGCCCCTACAGCCTTCATCGGTTGCCTTTCTGTTTTTAGTTCACCTCCACCTGGTCATTTGCATTTTTTAAACACCTCCAGACCATAGGATATTTCAATCTACTTTTTAAAATTTGCCACATTAGAATTCAGAAAACGTTTTGTGGGGTAAATTTGCCATGTATTTCAGATCCCTAAAACCCCTGCTCTGGGCAGTCCAGCCCCACGGGACCACTAACAGTTTGGCTGACTTTCTTCACCCCCACCCCTCACCCAAGCAGGTATCCCCTGCTGGAGCCAAATTCTGATCCCCAGCCCAGAATCAGAAAGTGCTTTAGGGAGAAATAAAGGGTAGCCAACTGTTCACTCACCTCTGGACAGTTCTCCCCTTTCTGAAATTTTAGTCCATTTATCCTTGCAGCTTCTGGAATTCTCAGATGCCGTTAAAAATATGACTGTTGTAATTATCCAGTTTTTTCTACTTTTTGTCAGGGGGAGAGTTGGCTTTTCATGATCTACCCAGAAACAGAACTCAGCTTCACAAATTTGACACGGCCCACCCTGTCCCCACCCTCCAAATGTACACACACTCTGTTCCCTTACTTTGCTGTATTTTTCCTCATTGGACTCTTCGCTTCTACAAATACTGATGGCAAGCCCTGGTCAGCAAGCTCTCACCATCACCCCCACCGCAGCTCTCTACTAAGAATCTGTGCCCCAGTGGGGGACCGGCGTTCAAGAGCTGAGTCCCCTGTGCCAGGTGACAGGGCTCACCGACTAAGCTGCAGGAACAGAAAGTCTCAGATGACTCCAACATTCTAAGTCTACCAACCTGCCTGAAGGGGGTGCATGGCTTTAGATATGGGATAAGAAAGGTTTTTTTTAAATCAGACACTGTTTAGGAAAAGAATTAAGTAAAGAGTCATGGTTCAGATTTTTGGCCCTTATATCTCAAATGAAAATGTTTTAGTAAAATATTTTTTTAACTGGAGAGATTTCAGTCCACAACAAATAAATAAATAAAAATTCAGGTTCCTGTTCCTATTCTTTCTAAAAACAAGGGATCTAATAACCGGGCTCACAGTATCTTATGGCAACACTCAGTGGCAGATGCCACTGTAGATGGGACTTGCCTCTCCTGCAGGGCCCAGGGTGTGGCAGGTGAGGCACCTGGGTTACTAACTGTATGGAGGTGCTCACTCTCAGGGCCATGCCAGCATTGTGCCAGCTTTCACACCACCCTGGGAGAAAATGCCACCTTACATTGTCACCCCAGGTTCCCCCTCTAGTCCTGGCTCTAATCCCCAGTGCCTCGCCTGCCTGGCCCCTGTGGCACTGAGGAGGCTAAATGAGCAGCTCAGGATCCTCAAGCCAGGAGCCAACCTCACTCCCTCACCCCTCACCCCTGCTTCTCTTGCAACCACAGCCTACAGTAACTCAGAAAAGCTCATTCTGGAAATTCTTCCTGCTTTCCTTCACAGCTGCTTAAATGGAGTGTTTATATTAATTAAAAGGAACTTCATTATTCAGTGGGAAAGCAAATTCATAGCCCTTCACAGTGTTCCCAAGTCCCCACACAGCTCACTTGGGCCTCAAACAAGAAACCAGTTGCTAGGAGACCAGCAGGCAAACTTCAAGAGATGGGTGGTTTTTGATTTTTCTCTCTAAAGCTCGCTATCCAATTCCAGCCCGGGCCAGACTGTTGGTACACTTACAAAAAGAAAAATGGAATACACACACTCCTTATTCCATAAATTCAAAGGAGACTTTGCATGTGTTATTAGAGAAATAAAACTGTTTTTGAACATACGATAAAATGTAATCCCAACTTTTTGACTTTTACCTGAACCTCTGCTGTCTGCTTTCTTTAGGATGCTGGCATGACGTGCTGGTACAGAAACACCTATGAAGTTGTGAGGTCTTTTTTCTTTTTTCTTTTCATGTTCCCTTTTTTAGAAATATAAAGGCAATGGGATGGACCACAGAAAGAAACCTAAAAAATAAAAAAAACGAGAAATTCTTCTGCACTGAATTTGCAATGTAAAGACTTGATTTGGTCGGTCAAATAGCCTGGATCTCTCAGAAGATATGAGAATCCAATTAAATAATAAAAGTCCTAAAATATTCACAAGGAAAATATGAAACATTAATAAGAGATTATTAAATATCACGGGCCACAGGCATGTCTAACTTTGTTCTTTTACTGGGCAGTAAACAGGATGTTGAGAAATTAAGATTGGGGTCTCTAAGTTGACAGAGAGGCCCGTTAACATGGCACATTTGTAAACAGGAACGCTGCCAGCATCCTGGGCTGGGATCCTGTGCTCTCTTTCAGCATTTCTAAAAGTTTTTTGTCTGGGACAGGCTGACCCTCGTATTATCCTGGGACCTCTCCTTTATGCCTGAAACAGCTAGGACTGGAGGCACAGTCCTGCCTGCAAAGACTAAAATATTTATTATCTAGAGCTTTACATAAAAACCTCTGCTTTATTTAATTAATTTATTTATTTGGTGGCTGTCCAGTACAGGGATGGAACCCTAGGCCGTGGTGTTGTCAGCACCACGCTTTAACCAACTGAGCTAATCAGCCAGCCCAAAACCTCTTCTTTAAATCAGTGCCTAAAATTAAGATTTTTTTTAGTTCTTCACTTAAAACAAAAATATTATTTTTTATAATATACCAATTAAGAACATTCATTAATTTCAACTTTCTTGTTCTCTTCTAGTAGTTCAATGATATATATATATAATAAATGTTATTTATTCAATATGACTTTTGCCCGTAGTACAATCTAGTTGATTTGGATATATTATACATATGATTTATTTTCTTGCTTTATTACTCATAAACTTACAATCTCCTTTTGAATTCTTCATCCTAGAGAAGACTTATTTCTTTAATTTTTATCCAGATTATGTGTTTTGACCATTCTAGCATCAAGTTTCAAAATCAATTCTAGGAAACATTAAAATTATCCATTGTTTTCTGTAAATATTATGCAGTTATACCATTAAAAGCAGCATTATACTTCACTAAATATTGGACACATGATATTATTCTTTTAGGCTTTCATATCTATTTTCTCGTCTTTGTTGAATACCTTGACTGATGGCTGTTTATGGATCCTTTGTCAGTTTTAATAATGGCATGAGCACTTTTTTTTTTTTTTTAAAAGATGCCCGGTAAGGGGATCTTAACCCTTGGCTTGGTGTTGTCAGCACCACGCTCAGCCAGTGAGCAAACCGGCCATCCCTATATAGGGATCCGAACCCGTGGCCTTGGTGTTACCAACACCACACTCTCCCGAGTGAGCCACAGGCCAGCCCTGGCATAAGCACTGTTTGACATGCGAGCCTGATCACTTTTACTGTTTCCAGTTGTTAAAAATTTATGCAGTGAATGAATCAATTCACACACATACATACACACACACACACACTCACACACTCTCACACACACACACACACAAAAACAAACAAACAACAACAACAACAAAAAAAAAAAAAAACCGGGGGGGGGGGAGAGGAAGATATAACAACCACAATTTTTTTTTGAAGTTCTTACAACAAGCAAATGGAGGGAACACACTTGGGTGGGAGGGGGAGAGGGAGGAGGGAGGGAGGTTTCAGTGATGGGACATAATAATCAACTACATTGTATATTGACAAAATAAAAATAATAAAAAAAATAAAAATAAAAATAAATAATAAATTAATTAAAAATTTATGCAGTGCATTTCTCCAAAGACTTTCTATTTTTTTCTCAGCTTTTTTTCTTTTTGGACCTCTACTGCCATATTTTCTATTTTTATCATCTTGATCTCTTTTCATATGTTCAAATACCTAAATAAAGGGTAATTGTACTCCAAATGCATAAAATCTTAACATATACTTAAAGTGCAAATTAAAATAAATATAAAAATTAAAATATTAAAATACATCATGTTTTTGAAAGTTATTTTTCTCTAGAAGTCACAATTATTTATTAAAATTAAGACAAAATTTAAATGACAATAAATAAAAATTAAATCAAAGTTATTTTTTAAGAGCTGAAATTTTTATTTAATGTTTTGAAATTTAGATTAAATCTTATTAAGCACTTCTATAAAAATAGAACTATTTAAATTCTAGCGGTCATTGTTTATGTAACTTCCAGTGTAAAAAAATCGATGTCTCACTTCAAATCTATTGCCTCTGGGGCTTTACATACACACATTTAAGAGAAATATGAATTGTGCAGCATTACGAGATGTTTCTCGGCCACCACATGCACCTGCAGTGAATATCAAATAATTGAACCATGAATTAGAACACAAGGAGACACAAGAAAGTGGGCACTTAGCACTATTGAGAAGAAACCTGTGCACAAACCATGCTTCGATGCTCCCCAGGAGGAGGTATCTGGCGATTGGCCTTTTCTCTGCCCTAGGCACTCCATTCTGTCACAGTCACCTTTTGTTTTAAAGATTTAGAGCAAAAGATACAGAAAGGCATTTCTCTGAGGCCTGAACACTGTTGGTAGGAGAGCTTTTAGGGTTACAGGTGACCCTGTGCCAGTGCTGGAGGCCACACCCTGAGTGACAGAGGCACTAGGTCTTCTGTGTAAAGCTCCGAGGGCCCCGGTGCCCCAGTTTAAGGGTGGCACTGTGAGGGAGGGGCCCACCGCTTTGCATGAGCCTTCCTGCGGCTGTGCTGGGCTTGGAGCTGCAGGAAGACTAGCATGAGACGTGGCCGTGGCTTTCAGTTAAAATGCATTCCCTGCCTGAATTGCCTGTTCTTTCAGCAAAATTCCACAACTACCTCTCATTCTGTTTCTTCCTACCCGTCTTTTTAAGATAAAGCCTCAGGCACAGAAGTCATGAGTTGTATGCCTAAGGGTGTTCTCCAGGACCGCTGGAGTGAGCTCGGTCCCGCACACGCAGGGCGAGGCTGCTTGGGCCCTCCGACCTGGTTACTGAGCCCGCATGACTGTCCGAAACTCCGCCTCCGCCCACAGCCCTTTTCTGATCCCACAGAGGCCTGCGGATGGCTCTGCCTGCAAAGACCTTGCCCCATCCTGACCACTTCCCCATAAATATACCATCTTTCCATGTGGGCAAGACAGATCTGGGGCACAACACCTCCCATCTTCTCACGTGGCCACTTTGTGAATAAGCCTTTTTTTCTCTACTGCAAAGACCCATGCTTGGGTAACCGGCTTCCACTGTGTGCAGCAAGTGAACTCCATTTGGTTCAGTAACAGACATTTGAGAGCTTCCCCATGCCCAGGAAGGGGACAGGCATCCAAGTTCCGAGCAGCATCCCTGGGATGTGGCAGGACCTCAGGGGAGTATCTGCTTGAATGCAGCTGGGGAGGCAGGGGCCCTGGCCTGGGCAGTGACCCCACGCCCTGGCTCAGCAGGAGAGCATCAAAGGACCAGGTGGGTGAGAACCAGGACACGTGACCAGAAGACAGGAGGCCTCCCCTCCAAGGACCCCAGGACCTTCATGCGACCCTGGGAGGGCAGGAGAGAGCCTCAGTAATGACCAAAAATAGGACTTCCTTTCAGCCTAGCCAGACTAGATTTTGTTTGTGACAGGAAGAAAAGAAATGTGACATTTCTTACACCCGTTTTGTTCAATAACATCATATTCCACTATATAAATAAGTTTGGTGAATCTTGACACCCTTCTCCTTTTCTCTGCCCCACAATCTTGAAATGAAGTGTGCTCATGGTCTGGGGACGGGTGGACTTCAGGACCTTACGCACGGTCAGCCCTCGGTGCTTCTGGAACTTACTTTCAGGGGGAAATGATTTGTGTTTCTGCATCTTGTTACCCTCACAGATCACTTGTAAAGAATTCCTGGTGGGGGAAGCCCATGCCCTTGGCTCCTGCCTGCCCCCTGAGCGGCAGCATCTCCTAGTGCCAGCTCCTCAGGGCCTTTCAGGTCTTAGTGGAGGGAGGTTACATAAGTGGTGGGAAGTTCCGCCATCAGCCAGAGGAGAGGAATGTGGAGATTCTGGGCAGAAAAAAACTGAACGATCAACCCAAGTTCTCTTTCCCCTGAATGGCCTTCCAGGTTTAAGCAAAGCCTTTTGCTCAGTACTCTGAGGATCCCTTTGCCTCCAGAGACTCCCTCCTCACCTCCCCCTCCAGGTACCCAGAAAAGTCCCTGAAAGAAATTGTGCTCCAGGGGTCACCTGGTCAATGGATAGTTACTCCCAACCCCACCATGAGCTCAGACATTGACAGAACTATGGGTCCTGTGCAAATCAAAATAGGGGCTGTCACAATCCTTGTGAGCCCAGGTTCTAAGAATGTCATTTTGCACAGAATTAGCTTTCCAGGGAAGCAAGTTAGGACGCAGACAGCAGAGGGAGCCCGCAGTCTGCTGTTGGAGCTCGGGCCGGGCCTCTGAGGTGCAGGGACTCTTCCTAGGGCTTGTGGGCTCCACACACAGAAAATTCAAATTTACTTAAGTGAATGCCTCCCAGGGGATCAGAAACAGGGCCCCAAACCCACTATAGTTTTGTTTTGTTTTGTTTACAAATTCATGACCTATGTCACTCTGACATGTCAACCTAAAACAGGTAAAATCCAGCTTTTGTCCTTTAAATCCTGGCTTTTTCATTCAGAGAGCTCTGGCGTAATATCAGAGGGAGTTTACCTTCATTTCTGATTTATTTTTGCTGTATACAAACTTGCCTCGTCCCTTCATGTGTGGACATGCAGAGAAGCATTAGAGGAACTCTGAGAGTCCCGTCTATAATAAACATTTTTTGGTAACGAAGCTAGTCAACTCCTTAGCCACCTATCTGATAATATCTAATTTATTTAAAAAGGTATTCTTTTGGGGGGCAGCTGGTGGTAGGGGGATCCAAACCCTTGATCTTAGTGCTATCAGCACCACGTTCTCCCAAGTGAACGTACCAGCCAGCCCCAAAAAGTTTCTTCTTAAAGTGAGGAACCCTCGTACTTTGTGCCACAGTAATATTTCCAAAGGGGAGCTGAACCCGATTAGAGCAACGCAGCAGCACCTGGGAGGAAGCACCTCTTGAGCAAAACGTGAAGACAAACAGCGGGAGAGGGCAGAGGCGGCCTCCCTCCACGGCCCAGCTCCACCTGGGAGCCTGGGGGCGCGGCCAGGCCGGGCGTTCTTGCGGCCATCCTTCTGCTGAGTTGGGGCATACAGAGTCCTTGGCACCTGCTTTTGCTCACGGTCTCAGCAGATGTTGTGGGGCCGGTGCTGTGAGTTTCTTGAGATCAGCACGAATAGTTCTTCCACCTGGGACTTTCAGACCTGCTTCCATCCTCTCCCGCATTCTTCACTGGGGTTATCTGGTTATTTTTCAAGGTTGCCTCTTAGAACCCTGCACACTTACCCTATCCATGGCCTTATGGAGGTCTCAGCCCCACAACCTCCAGCTAGATGCCAGGAGATGTCACAGTAGAACCTGGAGAGCTTAATGATGTGGGGGCAGAGGCATCCCACCCTGACAGTGTTTGGCAAAGGAGCCAACGTTCGTCAGACACAACAGGAAGCCTGGGCTGAGCGAGCAGGCAAGGCAGTGGGGACCTGGAGGGACCCTGGAAGGAGAGGGTGGGGGGTTGGATTAAGGGCTGGATTCATAACTTACTTCCCAAGGAGCCCTGTTTCAAAGCGATGGGTCCCCATCTGGATGGTGATATGTGGTGGCCACAGGTTGTGTCCTCAGCCAGTCAGCACTGCTGTCAGTGCTCCCTGAGGAGTATGCAGCACATTTACACACTTTGAGGGATTGCTATTGTGCTAACTGGCAGAATCAGCATTGTTAAAACTATTCAACAGATGGATTCAGTCAAATTTAATAAGATGAAATTTAACAGAAATGTCAAGTCGGCTTCCCATCACCTGTCTTGTATGGAGAAAGAATACCCTACAACACCACACATGAAAACATCTCAGGTGTTGGGCTCCCCTCTGAGCTCACATGGGAGAGGACCCCCCGCCCCCTATGGTAACCATAGGCTGCATCATGTGGGACATTGGCCCTAGAACTGGAGCTGTGATACCAGTGCTGGGATGGTGTATTCATTTCTGCCTATTACCCTTTGAAAGGAGCCCAGGCAAACGTGCCCAGGGAGGTGAGGAGACACAGGCCAAGGCAGGTAGGCAGCAGTGAGAAGCCCAGGATGGCTGGTCCAGGAGAAAAGACTGGGATATGGAAAGGACAAGGCAGCCACCTCCAAAGAGTTGAAGGGCTGCCTCAGGAAAGAGGGGTGAGGCTTTTGGGGGGAGTTTCTTAGAATAGGATCAGGCCCAACAGGCTGGGAGCCACATTGGTCCAGGACATTGGAATCCAACAGACCTTGCAAACCCAGCTGAGTGGGCGATGTCCCCAGCCCTCGTGAGCCCCGGCTTCCTCAGCTGTGAAACGGGAGTGCTGGCACAGTTGAGCTCCCCGTGTCACCCAGGGCAGAGTAGCAGACATGAAGTGCTTAGCGAAGTGCCAGGACACTGCAGATGCCTAGTGCAGTGAGCCTCTTGTTACCACTAGGTATGAGTTAGAGGGAGGCAGACTTTGGTTTAGTGTAGAAGGGCCTTCTAACACTCGTAGCTACCCTACGACAGAGCGCATTCTTGGCAGGTTACGAATATTCAGGTGGTTATAATACTGAAAACATAATGCTTTTGTGTATTTGCTGCCCTAGCTGAATTGATTGCAAGTATTTCCCTTTGCCTCCAGGGACAGTGTAACGATTATGCCTTTGAGGAAAGGAGAGCTGTGCTTGGCCTTGTCCTGCTTGGTCCCCACGAAGGACCCCTTTACCCCCACTACACTGCAGAACAGCCAGTCAAAGGGGAGGGGTGGAGAAGTCCCACAGCGGGCCACAGGGAGGCTGTCCCTAACCTGGGACAGTGGTTAACACTGCCCCCATTAAGTGAGGGCAGGTCTTGGACAGCACAAAAGCTGAGACTGGCTGGCAGTGGCTGGGAAGTTGAGCGCATTCAAGTATGAGATGGGAGGTGGAAGTCCCCACTGAACAGCATCTGTCTTAGAGGGTCACAGGGAGATGCTCACTGTGGCCTGTGGATCACAGCTGTCTTTTCCCCCAGCCAAGGGCTTTTCTTAACGCTGCTTCCTATGGCTCCTTACTGGCAATTCTCTGGCAAGTTGAGGATCTGGGATCAGCTAGCAGGCATGCGGCTGAGCACAAGGCTCAAAGAGGGAGACGTTGAGGGGACTGGGCTGCAGGCCTCCCACGCTGTACTCACACTGGTTTCCAGGCACAGGAGGCAGGGCCACCAGGCTGCCTCCCAGTACCTCTAGGTGACAGGCAGAGGGTGTCATGGCCCTGCAAACTTGAATTCTGGCGCATCACTTCCCTGGCAACAGAAGTGCAGCTGTCATTGGTGCTGCGGAGGAGGAAGCTCGGGAACATTCCTTTGCAGCTTGGGCTGCTGCCTCCCCACGTCCCCACGCTGCGCTGGCTGGGGCTTCCCACCAGCTCCTTCCTGACAGTCCTCCTATCATCCTCTGCTAGCCCTTAGATGGCCTCCTGGAGGTCATGAGGCTGCCCTAAATATACAGCAAACCTTGCATTCTTAGGAACAAGGCAAGGGCACAGAGAGCTGGCTCTTCTCAGTCTTTAGCCTTGGCTGGGCCAAGTGAACCTGGAGGTCACACTGCATCAGGCCCACCTGTCTCATCAGGTTTCTGGGTTGAGATTCTTGGTCTTAGTAGGAAGGAGGGCTGGGGTGAAGGTTGATGCTGATGTGCTCTTCCTCTGCCAGTCTCTTCTCATGGCAAACCACGGCACTCAGAGCAAACCAGCAAGAACAGCGGGGAAGAGCTCCTCATCGGATGAACCCCAGACACGTGGAGCAGGTGAGCGCTGAGGAGCAGCACAGAAGTTCACCAGGCCCTGCCCTTGATCCCATGACCACCGGGGGAGTGGGCTCATTGCCCTCAGGTGAAATCAGTATGGGACTGTTTCTTACAGCTCCAGATAAAACTTCTGGTGCTCTGATCCTGACAGCATTTAGGAGTCTGAGAGCAGAGTGGGGCTGATCACAGTGGGGACCAGAGGAGAAAGGCTGGTGGTGGCAGATTAAAGGTGGCACAAAAATTCTTTGACAAGTCTCTACCTGAGAGATGGGGTCTGTTTTCCTTTCCTTGACTCTGGGCTTGACAAAGTATGGGGAAGTGACACTCTGACATTTTTGGGTCTAGCTTTTAAGAAGATGGGCCGCTTCCACTCTGGTCTCTTGGAGCCCTGAGCCCCGTGTTGAAAGTCCAATTACCCAGCTGGAAAGAGCACATGGAGAGGCTTTGAGACTATCAGGAGGGGGAAAGGGGCCCAGCTGAGCCCAGCCTTCTCCTCCAAGGAGCCAAGAATGTGAGTGAAGCCATCTTGGACTCACCAAACCAGCCCAGCTGCCAGCTGAATACCTGAATAGCTGCTGGCTGTGTGACTCCAGTTAATGCCACCTAGAGTAGCAGAATCACCCAGCTGAGCCCTGCCCGAATTCCTGCCCTGTGAAATGCTATATAATAAAATCATGGTTGTTTTAAGCAACTGACTATGAGGTAGTTTAAATGCCCACAAATAGCCAGAACACCAGCTAGAGGAGCAGATCCTGACCAGGAGCCCTGACTCCCAGTGCCCTTCTGTGGAGACTTGGCAGGCAGTTGGGTGGCATTTTGGCTTTTGCTGGGGTTTACGGTTGGAAGCTGGGCTTGTTTTGTTTCCCTCATTCTGTTGCTTTAGCAAGTGGACTGCAAAGACCTTGGGCATGGTTTTCCAACAGATGGGCTTAGTATAAACTGGAAATCTTTTCTTTGTCTTAAATTGCTGAAAACAGGGACCAACTTGGAAATCCACGACTCCTGCCTGCTCGCTGATGATACAGAACTAGTGGCAGGATATTACAGCAACAGCAATAATGAGATCTGATTAGACCAGAGTGTAAAATTAACATTGTTGTAGTTTGTCCTAAGGAGGGAAGAGTATTTATACAATATGTAGAAGTTGGTTTTGAAACAAAGATTTTAATTAGGTTCCACTAAGCAAATGCTTCTTCATTTAAAAAAAAAAAAAAGGAAAACCTGGGTGTAGTGCAGGGCGAGGCTGAGAATTATCAGCTGCTGAGTAAATGGCTGCTTAAAGGGTCATTCTACCTTTCTTTCATGAGAACGTCGTTCTGGCCAGACATCCTCCACCTACTGAAGAGTAACAAAGCACCCAGGGATCTCCAGCCCGACACCACCTTCACCTATCACACCTTGCCTTAACTCGCGGCTCCCGGGCCAGGAGGGCTGGCCAAGGGCTTTGGAAAGCTTAGGGCAGAGTTTCTCAAAAGTGATTCCGGAACCACCCATGTCGTAAACACTAGGGGTGCTTATTAAAACGAAGACTCCATGGCTCCAGCCTGGACCTATTCATACCAAATCTCTGAGCCTGGAGTCCAGAAATAGGAATTTAAACAACCTCTCCAGGTGAGGCTAACGCATTCTTACGTCTGAGAATGACTGGCTTCTCAAAGTTGCTTTTGCCTCCAGATTTGGCCTGGAATTGGACAGGAAGATGTTTCCTTGAATTGAAATGCGTAGAGAGAACATCTGTATTATGAGAGAGAATGCTGAAGCACTTTAAAGCCCCCTCTCCTCTAAGGGCCTCCCAGAAGAGGTTGTCTCCTTCTAGTCCTCCGGCCTTTTAGTTGTCTTCTCTCTCCCCTCACCCCCACCCCATTTATGGCCAGTGCCAATGATGTTCACTGTCTGGGTTCTTTGGACTAGGCTTCATGCAGCCAGGCCACGCAGGGGCCATTAAGTAAGACTGAGAAAGTGCAGATTAAATACCGGTTCTGGAAGTGGAGGCCTGGGTTTTGAATCCCATCTCTACCATTCACCAGCTATTTTACTGCAAACAAATTATTTGACCTCTCTGGGCCAGTTTCTTGTTCTGTAAAATGAGGACATTAATAGCATCCACCTCACAGGGCTCCATGGGTAGGACTCAATGGGACAGTGCACAGAAAGCAATTGTGTCCTCGATACATGCTACATATGATTATATTATGGTGGGGGAGTGGCTGGAAACCGTGACACATGAGGAAAAGTTGAGGAAATAGAGGATTTTTATCCTGGGGAAGAAATAACATTGGGAAGACCTGACATTTCCCAACATATTAATGATTATTACCTGAGAAACTTACCTTTGTATAATTTGAAGTGACAGGACTGGAAGTAGTTGCAAAAGTTAAGCAGATTTTCCCTGAATAAAAGGAAGGACTTAAAAGAGAAGTTGAAAGATAAAATGTGCAGCCTCAGGAAATAGCGAGTCCCCTGTCACTGGCTGTGCTCAAACGCAGGTGGCTGAACATGTGGCAGGACAATGAAGAGGGGGTCGAATCCTGGCCTGGAGGGTAGAACTATGTAAAGATCCCTTTCAATCTTGATTCTGTGGTTCATGACTCCAAGTTTATTTAAAGAGAGCAAGAGTCTACTAAAAAAGGTGAAGGGACGGCATTTTTGCAAAGTGGATCCTGAGTTGGTTCTTGGCTTCAAGCTCAGGAGACCACCCAATCACCATTCATCAACCATCTCGGGACAGGATCTATTCCCTATAGGGGCCGGCCTGTGGCTCACTCGGGAGAGTGTGGTGCTAACACCTGGGCCATGGGTTCGGATTCCTATATAGGGATGGCCGGTTAGCTCACTTGGGAGAGCATGGTGCTGACAACACCAAGTCAAGGGTTAAGATTCCCTTACTGGTCATCTTTTAAAAATAATAATAAAAAAAATCCGTTCCTTACAACTTGCCACCTCTGGTCTCAATTTTGCCTCGAGGGCCACAAAGATCAAGGCTGGCTTCTCTTTCAAACCACAGTTTTTCAAAGATGGTGAGCAGTAACTCCATACTCTCCTACCAGGTCTCATCTTTTCTTGGGTAGAATTGCTCGTTCCCAGCCTGTCATTGAAGTCCTAGCTCCTACTCCAGCCAGTGTCTTTTACATTAAGCCAGACTGCATTTATGGTGCATGTTTTAATAGGCATAATCTCATTAATTTGAAATGAACTACATTGGGCTGAGTTTATCTTTGCACCAACTAAGAGTTTGCTAAGCATATTTATTGTCTTAAGATTGCAAAGCAATGTTTAAGCTTCTTATGAGAAGTAACTGTTTTCAAATACCCTTAAGCTCTGTAGAGAAATTACTAGGTCAGTTACAAATCCACCCTACCTCTTCACTAAACAATGACTAAAGGACCATCTCCAGGCAATTTTATCAGTAGCTTCTAGTTTGCTATTCAAATCTGAATAAATCTCCCTTCTTAAATGTATTTCCTGAGAGCTTTCACTCCCAGGAACATGGGGTAGGCAAGGGTCGGTAAGTGGTGGGGAGTATGTGTGTGTGTGATTGGGAAGGGGGCGGCTTGGGGAAGGAAATGGGTTTGGTGATGGGATACAGAGAACACCAACTGGAATTTCTCCTTGCCCGGCAGGTTACCTAAACATGAGCACTGAGCTGGGAGTACTTAAGACATATGGAGTGGAGGCGTGGGTGCTGAACTGGAGAATCCATACCCTCCCAAGCCATTTATACATTTGCAAAGGGAGCTGGATTTGATTAGCAGATAGCCATTTTATGATGATTTGCTTAAATGCTAAATTACAGCAATGCATAGGAGAGGCATGACTGGTTGAGCTCATTCAAAATTCAGGGTTGTGCTAACAAGATAAAAAAAAAAATGTGTGCAGATCAGCCCATTTAAAAGAACACAGTAGTTTGGGTAAGGAAAAGGAATTATAGATGCACCAACAGAACATATGGTAAGATCCCTGAAGGGGAATGCATTGATCTAAAGGTACAGAATAAGATACAGAGTAAGGGCTTAGGGCATTTTGTCTGGGAGATCGTTCAGATTGAAAATGGATCATGAAAGGTACAAATTGAAGGATAAAATGAGCTGCATATGTTTAAAGGCGGGGCTGTGCCAGACAGAGGAGCTGTTTCAGAGGAATAATGAGATGTGCTCATTTAGAGTAAGTAATGGAAGGAAACTTGAGAGATGCATGTTCACAGTACTGAAGGCAAATGCGACTGAAAGGGTATAATGAGAGGTGGAATGAGAGAAGGGGAGGGAGGAAAGCTCTCTCGGGTCCCAGGTGTGATGACTCAGATGAACAGTGGCAAGAGGGGAGATGTTCGATTTGAAAGGACAGATGACTGGAAGGGCATAATCTGTCAAGGACTCAGGGGAGCACAATGCTGGCAGGCCTGGGGAGCACGGGGGATCTGCGAAGAGGGGAGCAATAAAGGGGACCGTGGCACTAGGGGAAAACCCCGCTAGGCTATAATTTTCTTCTCAGAAAAGACAGTCAATGTCTTCAAGTCTTTGAGCTACAACTTACACGAAGGATATGAGGGTAAGCAGCCCTTTTCCCTCTCTCCTTTTCTTCTCTCTGGACAGTAGCAGAAAGAGCAGACTCGTGTGCAGCATGGGCATTTAGGTAAAGATTTCTTAACCATGTGGGCCAGATACGAGAGCAGCTGTGGAATCTGCTTGTCTAGTAACTTTGAGGTTTGACAGGTTCTTGGACATTGGGGTGAGTAGGCTGGGCTGAACCTGGAAGTGGGTGATTGAATTCAACCCTCCCAGCCTGGAGTCAAGTCTCCTGGTCTCTGCAGCCCCAGTGTGGCCACCCACTGAGGTCCTGGCTTAGGGGTTCAACTGCCACCCCAGGCCCTGCTTTCCTCCGCAGCATTACCATCCAAATTGTCATCCCGAGGTCACCAAGCTCACCCTTTGCTAACCTGGTAACTAGTCTTGCACAATTAATGGTGGTAAAAGAATTCCAGCCCCATGTAGGCAGGACAGGAATTTAAAATAAAGTGGCCTAATGTCTCACGCAAAGGGTGAGGAAAAGGAATTACAGACGCATCAACAGAACATATAATGAGATCCTTCACCTTTCTAGGAAAAAGGAACTTTTTAAAAAAAATCTAACTGAATTCTCTAGCTGCAATTTAAGCCTGTTTCCCCCCTGCAAGGTGTTCTGTGATCAGCTGACCTGCGAAAATAATTCTCAGGTATCTGGACGTGGGTAAGTGCCTCGCACCTCAGTGTCTATTTCTTTCAATACTAATGGCTTTGGCTGTCCTCCTGTTAACCCTGTCCTTCTAAGGCCCTGCTTCTCAAGCATCACCTGGTAGAAAATCTCAAGCTTGTAGAAAATTTCAATACTAGGTCTTTACCCTACCCCTGCTAAATCACACATCCTGAGGGTGCAGCCAAGTGACTTGTGTTTTAATAAACTCTCCAGGTGATTCTGATGCAAGTTCAAGCTTGAGAGTCACAGTCCTAAAATAGGTAGTAAAGGGTTAAAAGCACCTGACCAGCATTAAGCAGACTGGACTCATTTCAACTCTTCCATCCCACTCTATTAAATACATCAGGACTCGGGCCGAGCCCATGGCGCACTCGGGAGAGTGCAGCGCTGGGAGCGCAGCAGCGCTCCCGCCGCATAGGATCCTATATAGGGATGGCCGGTGCCCTCACTGGCTGAGCGTGGTGTGGCTGGTCTCAAAAAAGGACAAAAAAAAAAGACAAAAAAAACCACAAAACATCAGGACTCTCTCCTGGAAAAACAACATAAAAACCTTAACGTATTGGAGATGGAGGACAAAGGGAGACATGTTATTGAGCATCTACAATCTGCCAGTCACTGGGTTTACACATATGGTTGCATTTAGTCCTTAATATATGAGGCGGTTACTGTTTCAGTGGATGAGAAACCATGCTCAGAGAAATTAGGTAATTTACCTAAGGCCACAGATGCTGCGTAACAAACTCAATTTGAGCCCTGGTCTAAGGCAAACGTCTTTTTCATCAAAATATGATTCCTATGAATGGGTCATTAGTGGCAAAATTCGTATGTGGAAAAGATATCCAACATTATTGTCACATTGTAATTCTTCTTAAATTACACAGTTCATATTTAACAAAGCCTCGTATGCACTGGTAGTGTAGCTCTGACCAGGGTGTGCCATCTTGTGCTCTAATCTCAATTTCGTTCATTCTGGGGAAGCAGCATCTGATAGTTTTACTGGAACATCACACGGTGACATTGGAACCTGGGTTCAGGTCATTGTTTTACATTTAACTAGAGGCAAATTGCTTGAGTTTACTGGGCCTGTTTCCTTTTCCCTCAGACTATCACTTTCATCCCCGTCTAAGGAGTTAGTAACCCAAGCCAGCTCATCACCTGCAGTAGATTTGGACCATTACCAACTGGCCTCTCCAGCCAGCTCATGGAGAAGATCCTCCATCACCACAGGCCAACAGCACCTTCCCCCAGGAACTCCAAACCCACGTGCCGAGTCCATCAGAAATCATGTATAAACTCTCCAAACCACGTAACCATTATGTTCTAAACAGACCTCTTCAGTTTGTTAATCAGAGTATCTTGTGGCATCCAATCTAGTCTTGTAACTCTAGAATTTGTGAAATTGTTGAGCCAAATAAGATAGAAACTCTACTGTCAGCTCTCAATTAGCTGCACCACTGGCAAGGAACAGTGATGTGGTGGATTAAAAAACATTGGTTCTGGTTGGCTTTGGAATGCACTGGTTTTTTTTTTTTTTTCCAGTAGAATAATTTTTCTAATTATATTTTGCACAGTCTAATATTAACAGTCATTTGTATTCCCCAAGCACACAACGTCTAACATTGAGAGCTGGGAGATGCAGTAGGCAGTCCAAAAATGTGCTGGTCTCAGGCAATGAAAATGTCGTCATGGAAAATCCACACATGGATAACGAAGAGGAAACTAATTATAAAGTGCTCAGCAAATATTAAATCATAAGCAGAGAAGGCAAAATAGGAATTCTCTGTGGATATGTGGACAGAGAGTAAAAAAGCTTATTAAAATTCTAAAAAGGACAGAAACTTCCAAGAATCATCTTTAGTGTTAATGGAGTTTGTTAAAAAACTAGGCTGCAAGGAGGGACAATGAGGTACTGGGTGGTCTTTCAAATAAGAAAACCTCAAGCAATAATACCAAAGCGTTTTAAAAGAGCGTTTAAAATGAATTTTATTGTTTGAATTTTACAAGTAGTCTTTAGAGGCTTCAAACAAGAACTCTGTTGCAAAACTCTAATAAATAGCTTGCCCCAAGTCCCCAAACAAAATGTAAAACAAAATTAAAACTAAACTCAGAAGGATAAGCAAGACTTCAGAATGCTTGGATGTTAGCAGTATTTCTCATTTACAAAGAGATATCAGGCAATGTACAATCTCCTTCATACAGTCAGAGAAAGAGACAGACAATTGAAATCTTTATGAGGAACTCCGAAATCTTCCTATTTCCATGACAGAAATGTCACCAGCAAAAAAAATCCCATGGAGAAATCACAATCGTGAATACAACTGTAGCATTAAAATCTGGTGGGTTGGCGAAGAAAGGGAAGTCCACCCTGGTTCAGGGGTGGAGAGTGGAAAGAGTTGAGATTACTTGGGGCAGGGAACTTCCGAGCAGATGCCACTAGACTGCTAAACATTCCCTCAGACCAGAGTCACCACTGAAGGGACAGAGGAATCAATTTGGTAACAATTATGAAGGCAAGAAACAAGGGGGTGTCCTCAGGTCTGTCAACACTGATGGGCCTGTGCTCTGCAGTAGTGAGGGTCTTGGGACAATGGCCCAGGGCCCCAAAGCAGCCTGCCTCACTAGACAGGAAAAATAGCACATCAATAATTTCTGCAGCAGAATCCTTTGGATGGTCACGAGCAGATGCAGAAAGTGCCGTGCTTAAATGTCACACCGGGACATGCAGATTTCAAAAGCCCATTCTATTATCACAGTCATTGCTCCTAACAAGCAGGGATTAAAACTCACAATTTAACATTCACTGTTAGCTTTTCCTAGTTACAAATACTGGTGAAGTCTTGCTTTGGAGAGGATTTATTAATTTATTAATAGTCATTTTGCACAAGCTAAACAATTTTGTCACATTTTTTTATCTTTAAATATCTCAGACAAAAACTATATATACTTTTGACGAAAATGCATACAGAAAATAAGGTTTTAGTTTGGGGGATCCTGAAACCAATTAACATTTAGAGCCAGGAACCTGTGGAGAGGTTGATTCCAATTCAGTGGGGCTCACTTCAGCCAAACAAAAAGGAGCGCTGACTCTGAGGAGCGCACTTGGGACGTCTCCCTGGGGAAGAAGAGGATAGGAAGTGACGTCACAATGCAGGATTGAGAGGGGCGTGGCCCACAGGCCTGCCAATGCCTCTGGCTTACAGCTCGCTGCTGTTAAATGAACCCCAATCCTGCTGGTCTCTGGAAGACAGATGCAAACAGCCTGGCTCATGCCCGGGTCACTCAAGAGAGGCAGGCGTTTTCTGACAGCACCTTCCTCTCCAGGCATTTTAGGAAAGAAGGTAAGGAAATATCCCTCCCCACTCCCCAGATAAACAAGTTAAAAAAAAAAACCCTTTATTTTCCTAGGAACAATGACATTTGTCAGGCAAATGAGGGAAAGCTTGGGTTACCTGAAATAGATAAGAAAGCTGATGGAAATAGAGGCAGATGGGCCAGTGGGCACCCTGGTCCCAGGCCCAGTTTCTTTTTAAATACATAACAGATAAAGATATTGTGCAAAAAAATAGACATTCACATTTTAGCAGTTAAACTTTTATTTTTCTTTTTAAAATTTTTATGTTTTTGTTTTTCTTTTCTACAAAAGGCAGATGATGATTGTTGATCTGCAATTGTGTTGTGCACTCCCCAAGAGGGGGCAGAGTGGAAGCTGGGAAGGTGCTCTGAGACCGCTTTCAATGGCATGAGGAGGGGCTTCTGCGCGTTCACAAGAGCGAGCATCCCTGGGTCCCTCCTCCTTCCCACCTCCAGCTTTCCTAGCTCAAGTCTATGGTGTTGAAGACCCATTCCGTGAACTTCTTCAGCTTGTCAGAGGCATTCTGGGACTCCTCCTGCAGCCTCAGGTTGTCTTCTCGCAAGTGCTGAACTTCTGCCTGAAGGTGGGCTTTGTCTTCTTTTTCCTGGGAGGTAGAGCAAAGTAGAAAAGAACTAAGAGGTGTGGCCCCACCTCGCCCAGCTCTTAGAAGTAGTTATGGGTCCTTCACCTATTTCCACACTTCGTCCCACTGAACACCTGCATACACGGCCTGGCACTGGGCGCTAAGACACTCTGAGCCCAGAGAACAGGGCTCTCAGAGACACTCAACACTATGGACTAGCTTGGAATGTAAATACACTAATGTGTATTTTAGAGTCTTTGTTAATATGATTGTCTTAAATTTTAGGCAATTGTTTTGGTAGCTGCTGTCTTGATATAGTCAAAGCCGCCCAAGAAACAAAATATTCAGTTCTCTTGGTGCAAGAGCTTGAATAACATCAACTACATGGGGGTCTGGGCTATTGCCACATTATACAAGGGGGAGAGGGCCCAGAGAGGGCTGGCTGAGGTTCAAAAGCTTTCACAAAAATGGGACCAGTTTTTCTACACGTGACAACAAAGGCCTTCTCGCCCTGTGTGTGCCAGTGGGAGTTGAGCTGCACACCCCTGAACACGTGTGTACACAGGGAAAACACCCACAGCTTATCCCACTAAAACTACTTAAAAAACGGTCCTCACAGTTCAAGGGCAGTTTGTACAGACTGTGCAATTTGCTTTGAGGATATGTATTTACCTTCTTCAAATCTTCCCGAAGCATCTTCAGCATACCTTCCAGCTGGTCCACTTTAGAAGCCAGAGTGGGAGAGGAATCTTTACTGCTGGGAACAAGAAACAAAAGACCATGTTGGCAGGAGCCTCCATGGCTGGGTTTGTTTGTGTTTTTTATTTTTATCTGAGCAGGCTGTATTTGTAAGATGTTTTTCAATGTCGAATTACTCAGTATGATGATCCAATGTGCATTTTTACTTTAAAAAAAATAATTTTAACAAAAGGTGATACTAGCTTGAACTACAGCCAATCAATAGCTTCCTTTGTTAAAGATGCTTCATCTTCACAACAAATAAAGGACAATAAGTGAAAACGGTCTCTTTGGCAGTATAAGAGGTACTTTCTGGCAGACATAATTGTCAAACAGTAAAGTGATTCCTCAGGGATGCTTTGGTATCCCTTTAGTGGACTTTAAAAGAGAACTACTCCTCTGTGTGTGTGTGTACAGGGGGTGCTGATGTAGGATCTGCATTCTGGTTCCCAAGAAAACAGTCTGTAGCCACTCATGCAGCTGCAGCTAAATTATCATGCTCTCATCTTAAATGCTAGTCTACATATCTCAAAATATTAAAATAAGACTACATGTTTTAAAAGCTTGTTAGTCTCAGCTTAATGTCTTAAATTCTGTGCTGTCATGATCAGCAATTTTCTCATATTTCACTTAAGTACCAATAATGCCAGCTAGTGGAATACCCAAAGCATCATGAGCTGAAGGACGAAAGGCCACCCAGCTAGCCAGCTGACATGGCTGGAGATGATCCTACCCCCGACCCCAGAGCTGAGGACCACTGTCAACTTTTCTTCCCCCACTCTCCTCTACCAGAATTCAAGCTGCCAAAAGTGTCCTGAGCGGGTTCTAGCCAAGGTGCACAACCTCAGAGTGACGCAACAGACAGCCTAAGGTCTTGTGCTGGGAAAAGGTGCAGCTGCCTCTTTCCAGAAGCCAAAGGGGCAGAGGTAGTGACTCTGAATTTTCTGAACTATGAAATAAAAGATATTCTTTACTTTAAAAATTGAAGTTCAAGTTTGACCGTGTGTTCTGCTAATTCTAAGACCACGACAGGCCCAAAAAGCAAAATCCACAGTGGCCTGGAATGTAGCAAGACTGCAGACCCACGGAATGATAAAGACCTCCCAATTTCTAAGACAGAACAACCAATTAAAGGTTGGGCTTTAAAAGGGAGTGGTCAGCTGCAAGCCACAACTGCACAATACAAACAAAAGGAAAGAGCCAGGCATCACCCTCATCTTTTAATAATCCTTTCTCAGGAAACAGTTCGGCTCACTCAGTTTTCGTTCACTCTTTATTGGAGGCCCCGTTCTAAGAAGGCAGCTTTCGGACTCTCCTCCAACTCTGAGATATTTTTTAAATTTTTATTTATTTAATTTTTTCCCCCCTTTTTTTTGTCTTTTTTATTTTATTTTATTTTATTTTATTATTATTTTTTTTTTCGTGACTGGCAACGGATCGCAACCCTCAGTGTCGCGCCCGTACCGGACCGGGACTGGCAACGGGATCGCAACCCTCGGTGCTGCACCCGCTCCTCGCTCAGCCAGTGAGCAGCCGGTCTGTACGTGGGATCCGAACCCTTGGCGGGAGCGCCGCCGCGCTCCCAAGCGGCGCACTGTAGCAGTGC
>NW_007728928.1:216351-232298 GCF_000696425.1 Galeopterus variegatus
GGGATCGCAACCCTCAGTGTCGCGCCCGTACCGGACCGGGACTGGCAACGGGATCGCAACCCTCGGTGCTGCACCCGCTCCTCGCTCAGCCAGTGAGCAGCCGGTCTGTACGTGGGATCCGAACCCTTGGCGGGAGCGCCGCCGCGCTCCCAAGCGGCGCACTGTAGCAGTGCGCCACCGGGCCGGCCCCTGAGATATTTTTTTTAAAAGTTCCCAGCCAAACTAACTGCCATTCTCCTCATCTGCCATCTGTCCCAGTGATAAGAGCGGATGCAGCATCTACCTGCTGCCATCCTAAAAAAACAATTCACTCATTACTTGTGCACCTTCTCCACTAAGAGCACTTCCTTGCACACTTGTTCAGAGAAGTCCTCAGGCACAAGTCCCACAGTGCATCTGTGCAATCTAGATCAATCTCGCTTTTCCTGTTATGATCCGTTTCTGACGAAGTTTTACAGATACCTGGATTCTTAATCATCTCAAAAGGTTTTAAGGGAACAGATTTCAAATTGATAAAATGATTCTGCTTCTAAAAGTGCTTACTAAATAGTCCACAGCTGACTGCTGGGATGCTTTAATATATAGAAATATCACACATTATCTAACAACATCACCATTTGAAACTGAGAGGAAAATGGAGAAGTCAGTCCTCTGCACAGGTAAATAGAAGTCATAAAGTCCATGCTCTCTGCTCAGAAGAAAACCCTCTGGACCTCAGTTATTGCTTATTTACCTTTTATGTTACATATAATCTTAACTAACCTAGTGAACCAGCTTTCTAATATAGCAGATCTGAAGTAGCATATTTGGGAGCTGCTGAGATGCAGGCATATTCATAAGCATGACCATCAGTGACAGCTGGGAAGACACTAAAAACCAGACTCAAGGACTAAATAGCACAGGAGCCCAGGGACATTTAGTGCCAATGATTTCTCTTCCCTTATCCAGTAAGCCCTGAGGGCACATTATGGGGTTAAATAATAATGAATATTCATAATTATGACCGAAGTCTTCAAGAACTGTTTAACGGTGTTTATAATATTTGGTTACAAAGCCTTCTAAAATGTAAAGTGTCTAGTACTGTAGTGATGAGCTTCAATCAACTAATCCATGTGGCTTCCATCTCCTCGTCCCCACATCTGTCACTAGCAGGTGTGACCCATGGTGCAGTCGTGCCCTCACCACCGGCTGACCAACCTGCTGTAAGACTTCATCTGGGCCAGAGCCTGGTCCTCAAGCTGATCACTGTTGGATGCAGCACTCAAGGGGCGATGGTTTTCATCACTAGCAGCAAAAAATGAGGCTCTCTGGACTGGAATGGAGATAAGAAACCACTCAGTATTGTGGAACCACATCCCTAGGCCCTATCTATCAAGAGTCAACCAATGGTCTACATTGACAGCCAAGTCTGATCAATGTGCAGGGATGCACTGGAAATCTTATTTCCCATCCCTCATGAGGAAAAATATTTGTTTTAGCTGTAAGAGGATAGCAGCGTTGTAATTTCCCTTTAAGAAACAGTCGTGAATCAATTTTTAGTCTCCCTTTTCCCTTGTTCATTAAAGTATCATTCTGTTAAAATGTTTCTATAGAAACAGGTCTCCTGCCAAACTTCTATACCAAAGCTTTCCACTCAGCAATGATACAAATGCATTAAAGAGCTAGTACTAAGCTTCTTGTAACTTCTTTAAGTATGTTTTCCACAAGATTGTTGGCCACTTTGGTGGGCTTTAACTTCAATTCACAATCTGTTTCAAAATATACCAATTTACAATTTAAGCCAAGAAGACAAAATCAAAATATAAAAAAATCTCTTATTAAAAAAAAATTTCTACCATTTTATATGAAGAAGATTGACCAACAAATTGAAAAACTCCAGTTAGTACTGGGGAATTTCCATCAGCTAAATAAACACTGAGGTTAAGCGATGGGGATTAGTTGCTGATTGCTCCATGGTTGCCCGACTTCTGAATTCTGTGGCCAGTAAATTCCCCCCTGAAATTGGCACCTGACTGAATAAATAGCAATGTTCAAAAATTCCCCCAAGTAAGAGCAATAAAAACAAAAGAACCAATCATTTGCTATCATAATTTTATAAAGAACATTTATGTACCAAAAATTTTAGATTGGTAATGTTAGAAAAAAGCCAGTCTTTACTGAAAAAAAGGACAGTTGATGACTTTATGTCAATACACACACCGCATTACTTTTAGCTTCTTTATTTTGGCAGACCAAACCAGCACCAGGGTGAGCACCTGCGTTTAGGAACCACCAGCGTAAAGCACGCACATGGCCAGCAGGTCGGCAAAGGGACACATGTGTAGGGACTGGGGCACGGCCGAGGAGGATGAGCAGCCTGACGCATTGACTGTGCGCTAGCAGCAACGTCTTTACGACATGATGGAAAGCCCTCTCTGGATACATGTTCTTTTCAGTCAAGTGACAGCTGGGATTCCTCTACGCTCTGCCCTTCCCATACACAGAGGAGGTGAGGCATTAGTGCTATGAATTCTTATGGAGAGGAAATACTGGGTCCAACTCGTTTAATAAAACAATATGTGCCTAAGTGCCCAGCCGAGGGTCTGGCCCCTACTAAGTGCTCAGTAACTGCTAGCTCAACTGGTTTCTGGCTGCGCTGGTGAGGTGGTATATTGTCAACGTGTCCAGAGAGGCAGAGTGGACAGACTTGATCACACCACCTGCCCACTTCAGTGTGGCCCTGCAGGATCCTGAGCTGTCCTGTCTGGATCTTTGGTGGACTCACCCTCGTAGGCTTTGGCAGCATCTACCAAGTTGGACCAGTCCAAATCCGCAGCAGTGTCAGGCAGGGGCATCAGGCCGGGGTCGGGCATGGGCTGCCTTCGGGTCTCCTGGATGTCAGTAAGGGAGCTGTCCGAGGCCGAGAACTCACCTGCAGGAAGGGACAAGGGATAAGAGACTTCTTGTGCCCCCAGGAGAACCATGCAAGAACTCACCCATTCCCTGCTGCCACAATAGATTTGTAAGCCATTTGCTACTGGAATCAACTTCTAGTCTAGCAAGCCATTAGTGGCTGTTCTAAAGCTGACCTGAAATAGGAACTGACTTCGTCCAGTCTTTCTTCGTTTTTTTAATAACTTCCCACCACCTCTCTTCCAGTAATGAGTGTCCTGGGAAAGCTGGTTTTGCACTGAAGCACTATGTCTGTCTGGTGTCCACAGTGGGACCAGGGCAGCTCCAGCGTCCACTTCTCCCTCACAGAGTCCAGGGATTCAGGATGGGAAGAAGAGTCTTACTTCAACAGATTGCTGGTTTTAGGGGACAGACCAGGGATGTTTATTCCTATTAGAGGGGACAGCAGGTCTTATTTTTGTCTACACTGGGAGCCAGGATCTGACCCCAGTCTCTGTGGACTCTCTGTATCTCTGTTACTGGTGAGACACAGATGCATCCCTGGCCACGTCTTCCCTGCATCCCAGTGGTGGCCACTGGTTTCCATTCGGATGTATCCAGGGTGGTGTGAGCATCAAATCAGATGACATGTGAGCACCAGGTGACTCACACGGAGTTAACACAGGAAGGTGATTTCAGGGTGCTATGGCATTACTCTCCTTCTCAAGGACTCTTTGGATTGGTTTTGGGTTATGGCAGTCTAATACTCTGAGTAATTACTAAGGTGATGATTTGTTGAATACAAATGTTAAACACTGTAACAACAAACTGACATCTTAACAACTAACCTTTGCCTAGCTTGAGGCAGGGAGGAACAGGCACAAGGGGCCACTCCATGCCACTTGAGGGACTTGCCACCACTGCTCAAGTTCATGTAGGCAGACAACAGAAAGGGAGGGCTGGTGGGGGCCAGAAATGTTAATGCTTCAGCAGGCAGAAGCTGGGGTGGAAACAAAGTTAGAGGGCAGTGCCATGAGCTGGACTGCCCTCAGAACCTGACTGTCACATCAACACCCACAGCTAGCCAACAGTAATCTTCGGTTAAAAATCTAGGAGTTAAGCCACATATACCTGTTTACAAGGAGTTAAAAAATTTGGCTTATTATGATGCCTGGTAGGCCAGAGTATATTTAGTGCTTGTTTTCCCTTTCAGATTACGTAAAGAACTGCTCTGAAGTGCAGCTGCTGGTTATTAATGTGCTTAAAATTAGCAAGATTATGAGTAAATGGAAGTCAACAAATACCACAAGGTATTAAATGTTCAGTTCTATATAAACTTGGCTCCCACCAAGGGTAAGAAGGTGGAATGAATAACTTTGTGTTACAGCCCTGCTGCCCTTTTATTTCTGAAGCCCAAATTTCCCTATGGGAAAAAAAGAAGTCACTGTCCCCATCCCCCAAGCACATTTCAGGGGTCATCGCCAAATGAGGCACGGGCTGAGGCATCACCCCAACAAGCTCTGCTCAATTTCAGACATGAAATCACCGCAGCTCCTGCCCAACTTTCAGGAAAGCAAGAGGAGGTGATGGGCAAGTGCCCAGAGAGGGCCGCTCTTTCCTTCCCTTCCTTCCCACCGCCTTGGAGGACCCACGCTGGGCCTTTAAGCCTATGCTTCCTTGGCTGGATGGTGACTGTGTGAGAGGCAGATTTCTGGGTTGTGCTCTCAGAATGTAAGGCTCTAGAGAGCAGAACCTACTTTGACATGACACATAGACACAAGACTTCATGAAGGGATTATTTTTATTACAGCAAAGGTAAAATTTAAAGTGCAGGGAAATGAGAGAAGGATTCAAGGTAGGCAGGAAAATGTAGGAGCAATGGAATTCAGGGGAGAGTGGCCCTGACATAGGGAGAAGGGAGAGAAAAAGGTTAGGGGCATATTAGATCACTACTAAGAGGTTTTTTCCTAGAGTGCAAAGTAAAAAGTAATCACTTTATGTGTCGACTTTGGTTCATTGGGTGTGACTTCCTAGTGCAAAGAGAAAGCAGATTCAAGCTGCAGGTGGGTGGGGGCAGGGAGCAGGAGGAAGCCAGCATGATCCTGGAGTGATGTCTGCTGTGGGTGAGAGGGGAGAAGGGGGCTGTGTTGCTGAGCAGTGCACAGGACGGAGAAGTGGAGGAGCATGCATGAGCTTGCCTGAGACCTCAAAAATGATGTAAGGCAAGTGGAAGCCTTAAATGAAATATTGCCCCAGAGAAGCAGCAGAAGGAAAGATGTGGGTGTGAGCAAGCACGAGAGGTGTAAAGCTGCAGCAGAATTCGCAGAAGGAAAAGGACAGGAGGGAGGTGGGGGGGGGGGGGGGGGGGGGAGGGGGGGGGGGTGAAAGGGGGGAGAGGAGGCGGGGGGGGGGAAGGGGGGGGGGGGGGGGGGGGGGGGGGTGTGTGTGTGACAGCAGCATGTGATAAACTATACAAGGTCCCCCACAGGTACCTGCTGTGCTGTGCCGCAGCCGTGAGGGAAGGTATAGACCCTGGAATGGAACTGGACAGAGAGAGGAGGAGAAGGGACCAAAAAAGGAGGAGAAAGGATCCAGAGTCCCGGAATATGGCTCTTAATAAAAGAGGGATCTAGTTAGGTCACACAGCAAAACAAGAAATACACGAAATATATGAAGGGCAAGAACACAGAGGTGCCCCATTATCAATATGCCTTTTCCTTAAATAATACTCACTAGCCCACTGAATGAATAAATGAATGAATGAATGAGTCAACAAATGTGGGCTGACACCACCAGCAACATCCTTACAGCCTGAAAAAGAGCGATGGCAAGTCTGGATTCTTATGGTGGTTGCAGGAAGCAGTGGATACAACTCTAAGAAATAACTAATCTAGTGTTAGCTAGATTTTCCCAGTCATAAAAGCAGCTGGGATGTTTGGAGATGTTCGGCGAGTCTTGATAAGGTCTGATACTCCAGGTGGGGTGAGGGTGAATTAGAGGGCTGGGGGAGCAGAAATAACATGTGCAGGGAAGCAGAGCTTCCTCCACAGACCATCCTCTGAGCAAACTGAATGGCAGCCACGTCTGGGGACACTGCTGTCACCACAGGGCTGCTCAGCTGGGACTGAAATTACACTTACCATGCAACGACTTCATTCCCAAGGTGTAAGAAGGCCTCCTCAAGGGGAGAGACTTGGGGAGGGAAGGGTATGTGCTACTGAAGAGGACGTCATTGGGCAGGGCTTGGTCCAGAAGCGAAGCCCTTGAGGTGAAAAAGTGCTCCCTCTGGCCGCTGTAAATGCTCTCGTCTGACAGCGTTCTGTGCAAGGCCCGCCTCGAGGTGGGGGTGGTGGGGAAAGGAGATTGAGGAGAGGAGAGTGCGTGGAACTGAAAAAGACAAGACAAGAGAGTCAACCTCTGGTTCTGATACCTGAGACCAAAGTTGGGGGGTGGGCGGGGTGACAAAGTCACTGCCCTAGACACGCCCCCTCCAGTCCTGGGAGCACCTGGCAAGGGGCCTGCACAGCCCCACCATGCCTACAACCTCAAAGCCCAGCACGCTGCCCACAGCCTGTCAGTGCTCAGATGCAGTTCAGATGTGTGATTAAGAATATATGTCAATATTACGTGGTTAAGAACAAGACTTTAGGGTCAGACAAATGTGAGTTTTGTTGGAATCCTGTGTCTTTGATCAAATCATGTAATTTCTCTGGGTCTAAATCCTTGTCTGTAAAATGGGGGCAGAATCTCTCTCAGGATTTTCATAAAGATTAATATGAAATGCTAGACTGATCGCAACAGCATGTATCAGCGGTACCATAAAGTCATGGTTCCCAGAGGAACAGAGAGTCACAGTGCCAGGAAGGGTATGCTCAGAAGCTTGCCAAGTGAGACTATGTTTCCTGGGCAACAAGAGCACTTGATCATCAAAATATATTAACTCAAATAATAGGTGGCTCTTGATAAACAAGAATTACTAAGTTACATTAATTGAACCTCTCGAAGTAAATATATTTCATGAGTTTCAGGGAGAATCTATTTTTTGAAGATGCATCTTTATTCATGAAATAAGAATAGGGAAGTTGGTTTTATAAATGACAAATATTTATGTGTAAATGAAAAATATTTATGTATAAATGACAAACAGTTCCAGACAGGTGTATCTCTCGGTGTCTTTTGCTTCTGTGACCAAATGTGGTTTTACTTGAGATTTTTCTGCAAATAGCAAGCTTTTGAGAATCCTTTCACTGAGAAACAACAGACACATTAAAAATATTTAAATATCCAGCAACCTGAAAGCCAACAGAGTATGTGACCCATGAACAATAAAATTTTCCTTATCCAGTCCCTCTTAGGAATTCCCTGTCACCTCAACAGAACAAGGCGGAGTGAAGGTGTCAGGAGATCTGAGTCACTGCTGGTAGACAGTCATTGTGGGACTTTCCACGACACTTTGAAGGGGCAGAGGGAGAATGAATTAGCAATGGCTCCCTTTAGGAGGCTGATTACAGACCAGAAATACAGAGTTGATGCTCAGGCTCATTCATGTGTCCTGGGGCCTAGCACGCTTCTGTTCAACAAGCCAAGGGTTAATCAAGTGAAAGTTACCCTCAATGTGGTGTGCACAGCTGCTGTACAAATATGAAAAACGTATTAATCAAACACACTGTAAATAAGCCCACAGTGTAACCGACTGGGTAAAAATTCACGATGAGTTAAATACGAGGTACATATGTGCTTGCCTACAAAACTGAGCTGCTGTGATAAACGCTTTTTGAGAGAGAACTTTAATGGAAGTGACAATTCAATTCAATTTCCTTCTCACTTCATGGAGAGAAGAGTGGACACATAAGAGGATAAATGGCTTGCTAACTGTAATTTTTTTTTTTCTTAAATAAAACCAGATCATCTCTCCTGCATTTGCAAGGTTCCAGCACTATCACATAAAGCTCTTGCCAACAAGCCCAGATCTCAGATCTCTGTGTTCAAAAACTGTAGCTAGACCTTTTTTAGAACCTCTGGTTTGGCAATTTCCTTTTCCAGAGAGTATACCCACCCTGTTGGTTTTACAGAAGAGAAATTCTCCACCAATTCTAGTTTCAGGATCTTTGGGAAATATTAATATACTTCAAGCCTCTTCCTTTGATCTGTCTGAGAGTGTTGGCTGGAGAACAGGACTGATGGTTTGCACTACTGTCTGTTCACTCCCCAGTTTGTATGCTGCCCTCAGGGAAAATAAGGTTACCCCATCTCTGCTTGCCAGTGAAGCTGCTCAGAATGTTAGAGCTCTGCTGTCATTCTTGAGGCAGGAGCTCTGCAGCAGCTGCACAGGGCCCTACTGCCACCCACTTCCCAGCTACATTCGTCTCTCTCTGCTGGCAAAGGAGCCTGGGGGTGACCCTTCCATCTGATATTAACAACAGCTCATAGGTAGCACTGGCGATCTAAGAAAGCCAGTGTGATGTGTGAATGGTTCCAAGTATCACAGCTGAGTTAGCCACTCCTTATACCCTGAAGCCTGATGCAGTGGCGTGGAACCATTAGCTAGGAGTGGCCAGAAGACTTCTCAAGGGCACACTGGCCTTACTGACACAGCAGAACCCTGGTCATTCGGATGATGACACTCAGAAGACACACGGAGCTATTTAGCTGAACTAATTTGAAACGAAATGAGCCCAAAAAGGATGAAACTGGAGAGAGAAAACAGCATATTTCCAGCTCCTGCTTCCAGCCTTCTTACTGTGATGGCTTAGCCAGCAGAAGGATTTTCTTTGCAGAGGGTCTCACAGTAACACAGTCACAACATAAAGAAAGTGCACCCCTGTTTCAAACAAGAATGTTAAAGTAATTCATTTTGGATGGGCCGGCCCGGTGGCGCACTGCTACAGTGCGCCGCTTGGGAGCGTGGCGGCGCTCCCGCCGAGGGTTCGGATCCCACATACAGACTGGCCGCTCACTGGCTGAGCGAGGTGCGGGTGCAACACTGAGGGTTGCGATCCCGTTGCCGGTCCCAGTCTGGTACGGGCGCGACACTGAGGGTTGCGATCCGTTGCCGGTCACAAAAAAAAGACAAAAAGGAAAAAAAAAAAAAAAGTAATTCATTTTGGAAATAAAAGGCAAGACCTGGAATAAGGGCAAAACAGATATCTGCCTTCAATTATTTCCACTGCATGAATAAATCAAAAAGAATAAGAGTTCTGAGCTGGCTGCTTGCCAAAAACACTAAAATAGGAATTGGAAAAAAGATATTTTTCAGGGCAAGTTTTATTTTCCTCTAACCTCAAAAGAAAAATCGGAAACAATTTTTATTTTGAAACTGGTACTTAAAAATTTTAATAGACTTCTTTGGATTTTGATGGATAAAGAAGTTTCAAGCAGTATCTTTTGCAAGGTTGCTACGGAAACCACTTGTACCCTGGATGATGAGTCAGAACCGCTGAGCACTGTCTTATGAAACAGAAATTACAGACATCAAGAATGGCTACACCTATAAAATTAGTAACATAATAAACCATGTTAATAAATCACTTATTTCTCAGCAAACTCCAGAGTGGTCCTTGGGGTACATTTAATTCATATAAATGTTGATTTTTAAGTTTAGGAGGTGAATCTGACCTATGTGGGGAAAAACGCCCATGTACATGTGCACACACAAGCACGGTAACGGGAAAGGCTGAAGGTGACAAGACCACGTGGTTCCTCCAGCCTGGCATGCCTCCTGCCCTCTGAGTACAGCTGAAGCTGGTGAGTTACTAAGGAAATATTCTAGATTCCATTTTCAATCAGTTCTTATATTTCTTCTTAAAGTATACCAGTCACCTCAAACAGACTACAAATCATTGAACTAAGAACCTAGAGGTGGACTCCCTTCTCTTGGGACTACCCAACACACCTCAGACAGGTATACCTTATACTCAGAGTGAAATACCTTCAGGCCCAGCTCACTAAACACAGCCCCAATCCCTGGGAACATGAGATTGCACATTTAGAGGACAAGAAAGCTGAGAGCCTCTAGTAAGCTTCAAAATTCTCCCAAGCTGAGGTGAGCAGAACGAACCTTCTCATGTGGTCATCCAAAGTCTGGCCACTGACACACAAACTTACTGGAGAGGGAGACTGGGTTTTAGAGAAGGCATTTACAGTCTGGAATTCTGAGTGAAATAGAGAGGAGGCTTTTATGAAGGAAAGAGAGCCTGGAAAGTTCTGAAGGTATGTATGTAAACTTAGTTTGCTGGACTGAAGAGATGGCTGCTTGTTTACTTTGGGGTGGTGGGGATGACGGTGACCATCCATCAGGCAGTTCCCCTGAGTGACTGAAGAGCACACCATGTACAGACAGTAGGTTTGCTGGCTAGGGTCGGAGCAGAGGCAAGATCAGAGTGCAGTGCTGTGGGTATATGGGCAGGAAGCGATTTAGGAGGAATTTGTGAGAGGAGGAGGACCCTCTTGGAAAGGTGGCAGTAAAGCCATTATGGAGAACTTTCTACATAACAAGGGAGCCACAGGGGTGTCTGCACCATCATATAAGTTATGCTCAAGGAATCATGAACATTGAGTGGGATACACTAGAAGAAGAAACAGCTGTGGGCGTAGGGACAGGTTAACAGAAACCAAGACTAAAGAGAGGTGGCTGCAGGGACAGAACATTGTAAGACACTGTGAATTAATTATGGGGAAAATTGGATGATGGCGGGAAGTGGGATCCAGTGAAGAGGAGCCAGAAACCAACACTTTCTGGAAGGTGTAACTATGGTAAACAGCCCCATCACATCTAGCTTCTCCCCAGCTACTATCTACACCAAGCTCTATCCTGTACCTTAAAATTCTTCTGTGATTCAGAAGTTGGGCTTTCAAGGTCAATCAGTTTCTTTAGATCCTCCTCGATGGTGGACTTGGAGGTTGGCTTGGGGGATGTCCGGAGGTCCCTGGTTGAGGCACGCAGCCTGGTGTGGGCTATTTCATTGCCATCACTCTGATGACGCCTTGAAAGAAAGGGAGAGAGGGTAGCAACCAAGCCAACAAGGTTAACTCAAAGGCATGACGGGCTCTGAAGGATGCAAGTCAATGGAGAAATGTATTAACGGAGAGAAAAAGAGAATTATTTTTGTTCAATCACATCAGCATATACTCAGATAAATGCTTGTTATGGAAACCAAACCAATTTGAAACACAAAATAAAATCCAGTGAATAAAACACTCTTGTACAGGAAACTATTATTTCTACTAAGCCAAAATTAGCAACAGACTTACTAAAAGACCACAGGGTGTCTTTTAGTAAAAGCAACCTTTGCCCAAACAAAAACAAAATAATTGAATGAATCATTTAATTATTTGCTATACTACTTTGTCAAAAAGTCCTTTATTTTCAGTAATACTCACTCACTTTCTAATATTCCCTCTGTGCTTACTGCCCAGTTAAGAAGAGTTACACGGGAAGACTGTCATTACTATAATCAAAGGGATCAAAGGGTGAGTGTGGTCTTAGTGCAGAGGGTCAATTATTCTGAGCTGTGTCCTTCAGACATACTCTTTCCTAGGAGATCTAAGGTTCTCAAGTCCCAATGTTTTACAACACATCTTATTTATGGAAGGAGGCAGAGAAATAGTTTAAGAAAAATGTTACTTAGGAAAAAAAACCAACAACCCCCACCCCCACCCCATCCCACCCTATCCCAGCCCAGCCTCCTCTGCTCTAAGAAACCACCCCAATCTTTTGTTCCCTGTTGCTGAAAGCAAGCCACCCAGCAAGAGAAGCAAAAGAACTCTTACTTTCTTGTGTCCATAAATCCCACGGAGTTTATGGTTCCTTCGGGTTTTTTCCACCCAATCAGGTACTTGCTAGTAGCGCCCTGGCGAGGGTAGAAAGTCCTAGGGCCAGATGAGGAGGAGGAGGAGGAGGAGAAGGAAGGAGCGAGCTGTGAGGAGGTGGCGGGAAGAAGCTCTTCTTTAGGGGAACTTCTGGCACTGGTGAAGACAACCGGGCTGGCAGAGTGTCGGGAGCTCATGGTACTGAGGAGAATCAGGACAAAGACAAAGTGACCCACGTGTACACATGTGCTTCCCGGGGTCACTATGTCAGCTCTAAGTGTTGTCCAGGGTACATGTGACAGCCGCGTGAAAGAACAATGAAACTTTCATAAAATATTAATGGGGATAGCTGGCTGGCCTTCCTTGCTTTATCAATATAATTTAAATGTCTGTTCTCAAAGTGACAGATGGGCACCAGGGCTTAGTCTGCACTTTAAGTTATAAACCAAAAATAGTTAAGACCGTCAGGGATACTTTCAAACACACTGGCACCACTGAAGTTTGTCATAGTGAAGTCTTGAAGTCTAGAAGTGGCAAGTGACAGAAAAGAGAGCAGTGAAAGGTCTAACGGTCTCCGTGGCTGTCTGTCTCGCTTTCCTCAGAGCTGGGGATGATGGCGATGCTCCCCAGGGCCATGCTAAGGAGGGAGAAGACAGGATCAGGGCTCCAGCTCTCTAGACTCACAGTCAAGGCCAAGGGGGCACAGTGAGTTCTCCCTCCCCACGGCATCTGACATTAATATTGACTCTAAAAAGCTGTTCATCGCTAATTATCCTGATTTGAACACCACATATTACATGAAGGTATTGATATTCAACATGGTATCCCACAGATATGTACAATCAATGAAGTTTCAATTAAAAAAAATACAAAATAGAAAGCTATTCATTATCGATGTATTCCAAACACTGGTTAAAGATTACAAAACTAAAGTCTGTAGGACTAAAGCAGTCCAAAACTCTGGAGTTTCAAAAGAGTTCCGAAACTGAAAAATGAAGATTTTTCAAAACCGAGGATGAGAGTTCAAGTTGACTGCACAGGTGGGGAGCCTTTAACTGTAGGATTTCCACACTTCCTTCCCATGGTCTCACAGGACCCCTACGTTCACACTATCTGAGCCCTGCAGAATTCTCTGGCTTAAGATGGCACCAAAGATAGCTGACTCTTGCTACAGTGGACATTCAGTTATTTGAGGTTTCATTAACAGCATGTGGTCCCAAAGTATTCCTCAATGACACTTTCATTTGTCAAAAATGAATGGCCCGGGCTGGCCCGGTGGCGCACTGGAGAGTGCGCCGCTTGGGAGCGCGGTGGCGCTCCTGCCGACGAATGGCCCGGGCTGGCCCGGTGGCGCACTGGAGAGTGCGCCGCTCGGGAGCGCGGTGGCGCTCCTGCCGAGGGTTCGGATCCCATGTGGAGACCGGTTCCCGCTCACTGGCTGAGCATGGTGTGGGCGCAACACCGAGGGTTGCGATCCCGTTGCCGGTCCCCGGTACGGGTGCGACACCGAGGGTTGCGATCCCATTACTGGTCAGTAAAAAAGACAAAAAGGAAAAAAAAAAAAAAACAAAAACCGAATGGCTCTGACCTGAATAAGTATGGACGTTAGTTGATAATAGCGTGTCAATACTGATCCCCTAGCTCTGACAAATGTATTACAGTAATAGACGATGAAGATGGGGAAGCTGGTTGAGGGGATGCGGGAACTCTCTACGCTATGTTTGCATCTCTTCTGTAAATCTGCAACTATTCTAATATTAAAAAGTTTATCAAAGAAAAGCAACCACCCACAAACCCCCAAATCCTAATGGTTCTGAGAAAATATGTATCAGTGAAAATGAATATTGACAACCCGACCTCAAACTTTCAAAATCAATTCCAGCTAGATTATATATTTCAATGTAGATCTAAAGTTTCTGCACTTTAACATGGAAGAATATCTTTATGATAAAGGCAGAGGCTTCTTTAATATGATCATAAAGGAAAGGATTAAACCCTATTAATATTAAGAACTTCTATTCATCAAATGACATAGAGGATGAGAATATATGCAAAATATATATCCAACTGGATATTCTGGCTCTTGTCCAGAATATATAACTAACTCCTAAAAATCAACAGGACAGACAACCCAACAGCTAAATGGGCAAAGATTTGAACAGGCATTTGACAAAAAGTGGATATCTTAAAGATCAACGAACACTGGTGCTCAGCATTATCGGTTACCAAGGAAATGCAAATTAAAACTGCAGTGAGGAACCACACACACCCAGCAGAACAGCTGAATTAAAAAGACAATACCAAGTGCCAGAAAGGATGTGAAGCAACTAGAACTCTCATACACTGCTGCTGGGAGTGTTACCTGTTACAACCACTCTGGGAAACTGGTTCACGGCCTCTACTAAAGATGAACATATTTATATCTTATGACATGGCAATTCCATTGCTAGAAACTCAAAAGAAATGCATATGTAAGTATACCAAAGGATAGGTACAAGAATTCATAATATCCCCAGACTGGGAACAATCCAAATGTTTATCAACAGTAGAATAGACGAGTTGTGGTGTGGTCTCAATATAAGTATAAAACAGCAATGGAAATAAACTAATGCTACCTGCAACACATGGATAAATCTCACCAATGTAATGTTAAAGACACCAGACACAGGCAACACACTGGTATGATTCTACTTATATATATAAAGTCCAAAAACAGGCAAAATGAGTCTAGGACTTTGAGAGTCAGGTCTGTGTTCACCTTGGGGAGGAGAAGTGAGTACAGGGGAAGGCACTGGAGTGGGGAGTGGTGTCTGGATGTTGGTAATGTTCCAGTTTTTGATCTGGGTACTGATTGCACAGGTTATGTTCACTCTGTGAAAGTTCACTCAGATGTACACTTATGACCTGTGCCTTTTTCTGTATGTATGTTATCTTTCAATAGAAACACACTACCTACAAAAAAAGCAAAAGTAAATGAACAGAGGAAGGCCCTGTCAGTCCTCGAGGCTCTGTCAACAGAGTAGAGAGAGTGGAGTAGGGTGTCGGGGGAAGAACGGGACAGAGAGCACAGATGATCTGGAGGGTTTTCCACACTAATTGGGCCTTATTATTTCAGACCAAATATAATCACCTCCTTTATTTTCATAACTAAGAAGGAAGAAGTGGGCTCAAACTTTGCAAAAACTATAATTAAAAAAATGACTAGTCTTACTCTAATCTCCCTAAAAACTTTTTTCCAAATATTTTTCCAGCTATAGAGAGTGAAAGAAAAGAAAACCTCAAAGGGAAACATAAATTTGAAAGCAATGCAACCTTACATCTTAATAACATATATTCTATTTGTTTGCTTTTAAAATTAAGAAAAGGGAATGCAAAATTCTTTCGTTAAGTGCAGTACATTGGATCAATAAGAACAAAATAATATTAGATATCTGTTATGGAAAAGAGACTAAAAGTGGAAAGGTGAACCAAAAGATAGCGGGAAAAGACGTATAACGATAGAGGCAGACAAACTCTCTTTATGAGAGCAACACTGGAGACCCAGATTAAGACAACATGCATTAACAGAGGGAAGGAACATCTGCAGAGAGATGCTTCTGTCATGTAAGAATGTGTCCTCTGGATACTTTAAAACAATATGGTGGCCCTGTGGCTATTTGTCACTTAGGAACAAGATCTAATCTTTGCAGATTTTCCTCTTGACTATATCTCCCTCCTATACACTTATAACATAGATGTGGAAATGTCTCAAGCCTGAAGCAGATTCTAATAAAGTGAAAAACAATGAATTATGGTTTTACACATCTCTCAACTTGGATAATTATGTGCTTGCTCTGACTGCCTTGATTAGTATCCACAAGTGAGTGCAGGTGTGTTTGAATTACTATAGCTGGTTCTTAAACTTTAGCATGTTAAGATACAGATTCCTGTGCCCCCTCCCCACCCCAAGATTCTTATTCAGTAGTTGGGATTGGGGACCTGAGAATTTGCACTTGTAATGTGTTCTCAGGGGATGCTGTGGTCTGTGGTCCATACCTTGAAAACCACAGTAGCAGAGGAGTATATGAACTGTCACATTTTACATTTATCAACATCAAGCATGTTGATTTGATAACTTGGGACTTTCAAAGACTAAACACTTGGCCAAAATACAAATAATTGAGGGCTGGCCCGGTGGCGCACTGGAGAGTGCGCCGCTTGGGAGTGCGGCAGCACTCCCGCCGAGGGTTCAGATCCCATGTGGAGACAGGTTCCCGCTCACTGGCTGA
>NW_007728928.1:233290-255587 GCF_000696425.1 Galeopterus variegatus
ATGTCAAAGGAAAGAACAATGCATACAATATATACAATTTTTGGAGCTTGTTTCTTTCTGTATAAATTTAATCACTACCATTATTTCCCTGAGAGGCACTGAATAAGTTTTTGTACTAGATTATAATCTCTTTGAAGGCAGGAATTTATTTTTGTATAGCTAACAATGCTAGGAACTCATTAGGCTCCCACTAAAATGTGTTGAACAAAGTGTCTCTCCTTAGCATGTGTCACTGTGTAGCGCACTATATATTTAATGTCTTTATCTTGTTTATGGTCTGTCTCCCCTGTTTAAATGTAAGCTCGATGAGGGCTGAAATGTTTTTGTCTTTGTTCGCTACCATATTCCCTATGCCTAGAATAGTCCCTGGCAATTGTAGGCACTCAATATTTGATGAAATATATTGTCAAATAAATAATAAATTAGCCATCCCTTTTAACTGTAAGGAAGACTTACAGTAAGTAAGATAGTAAGTAAGATAGTGTATTTCACTCATACTGTATTTACAACTAGATGATGCTTTATTCTTATTGCAAGAAATAATAAAATCCCCAAATGACGCTTCTGTTTACAAGTATATTCTTAAAAGGATAATTGCTTAAATAAGACCATTGACCCTGATTGGTTTTGTGAACACGATGGCTGATACTAGCTCCCAGATGTGAAATGCCAGCACATTTCTGTTCACTAATGGTTATAATCAAGACAGCCCTATTTAACGATTGATTAGATTTAGGGACACAAGTACAAGTAAAAACAAATGAACAATCACTGGTATGTCTTCCCTCTTTAATGTATACAGCTCACAGCATGAAGTAAGATACGCAGGGCTCTAATTCAGTAGGCATGTGAGCATCACCTGGGAGCTCTCCTAATGTACACATTCTTGTGTCCTAATCCCAGATAATTTAATAGAGCTGGGCAGGTGTCTGGTAGATATGGCAAAACCTCATTCAAGGGTGCATACCAATTGAGAACTACTGCTCAAATACAGATGAATTATTCATATTGTTACGATCTGGTCAAAATCCAATTTCACATTGTCCAAATCAAGAAGGTGAAGCCATGGGGCAGTGTTTCTCCAGCCAGGGACTGTGCCCATGTGCCGGTGTTGATGTAAACGCAGGGCACTGGGCTCATGTCAGATCTTCTAAAACACCAGAAATCTATATTTCAATAAACTTCCAAAGGATTCTTACTAGCCCCTCAAATTCTCCCACTCTAAATTTAGAGACTGTCTCCTTCCCTCCCTTGTGGTTCCATCCCTGGGCTCAGCTGTGGGTGGGGTTCCTTGAAGCTGAGCAACCCTGCTAACCTCAGACCACCTCTAGGGACGTGAGCCCATACACTTCACCTGAGAATCTCTGAAGTGAGTTTAAGTTCAATACAACTAACATGGAGTTGTTAGCTTCATACTTTTTAAGGGGAACTGTGCAGCTGGGCTTTCCTTGAAGCTGAGCAACCCTGCTAACCTCAGACCACCTCTAGGGACGTGAGCCCATACACTTCACCTGAGAATCTCTGAAGTGAGTTTAAGTGCAATACAACTAACATGGAGTTGTTAGCTTCATACTTTTTAAGGGGAACTGTGCAGCTGGGCTGTTTCATTATCCTGGAGATTTCATGTTAATTCAGTAGGCTGGAATTCCATTCTACCCATGGTGAGTTAAATCTCTTCAGAGAAATTGTGTAAAAAGGTAATGAGCCAATACTATGAAACAAAAAGAAAAGAGCAGTAGATATATTAGGCAGTGACGAACGCAATATCTGTTACTTTTCTCATTGTATAAACAGTGAGTTTAACTGTAAGTACAGCCAGAATGTAACCACTAGGAATTTAGTTAGGGCGTCCCCTGGATTCTACATGAAGAGACCACTAACTTTATTTTTTTTTTTATAAACTACAGGGCACTTCCTCTTTCCTAAAAATGGAACAACCTTAGATTCTGATTGGCCATGCCATGACACGAATTCTGAAAAGGAAGAAAGGATCCACACACATATGTATGATAACTTATATGGAAAGAGGAGGGGCAACAGGGTAACTGAGAATCGGGGATAGTCTGAATCTGTCCAAACTTCTCAACCTGACCTGATGCTCAAATGAAACCATGAACCAAACGCACTGCAACCTGGTAATTTCACATTCTTGCTTGTGCTGGAACTTTAGAGGAGAGGATCCTGGATGACCAATCTGTAAAAAGGATGCCAGTCACAGAGGGTACTGCTTTACGAAGGAGAAGCTACGTTGGCTTGCTGACTTTGCAAAGGGATGAACCACATGATAGGGAGCCCGAATGTCATGAATCAAAGCCTCAAGTGCCAAAGCTATGAGGACTGGAGAAACTGTTCTCCTCCTGCAGGAAAACATCTGCCAGCAACTGTCTGTGTGTTGAAAGCTGCCAAAGGAACACTTGGGGTCGTGTTCTATTTAGGCATGACATGGAGGGGAGGGTTTTAAACAGGCCAGGCCTGTTAAGGATGGTATTTTCAAGAGGAAGAGAGTAGCAATTAGTCACCTGTCAAATGGCTGTGGCAAAATCCGGGCAAAGGCTGAATGTTGGCCTAATACCAAGGGGAGGGGAGCTGATCGGGTTTCCTGTGATTGCCTGTACAAATAACAAATAAGCCTGTGGGTGACAGATAATGTGGAGGATAATGACTAAGGAACACTCCTCCCACTGTGTTCAACACTAGCCAATTCTGTGCTATGTCCAATACTGTGCTCCGCAATTCAGGAGGGCTTTGGGAGACACTAATTCCAAAAGATTGGGGGGAAAACAAACGAATGAAGTAGGGATGATTAAGTTGGCAAAGGGGACATCTAAGTGATTGCAGTGAAGAAAAACTGTCTATCTGTAAGGAGCAAGTATTTAATAAGTACAAGAGCACACTAACACACACAGCACAAGGAGATGAATGGCAGGTGCGTGTGGCAGAAAGGGCCTCTGGGGTCCCTGCTGACCACAAGTCTGCAAGGCTAAGCTACTTAATTCGGAGTTAGCACAGTATCTACGAACATGATTATTATTATTTTTTTTGTCCTTTTTTGAGACCGGCCGCACCGCGCTCAGCCAGTGAGAGCTGTGAGCGCTCCGGTCATCCCTATATAGGATCCGAACCCGCGGTGGGAGCGCTGCTGCACTCCCAGGGCCGCACTCTCCTGAGTGCGCCACGGGCTCGGCCCCGAACACGATCATTTTACTGGGCACAGCTGAGTAGAGTGGCATGTCCAGTTTTGGCATCTAAAAAACAAAAACGAAGCAGTAAGCTTCAGAAGAGAAAATACAATTACAGAATGAAACATAAGAGAAGTATAGGAGCTGTGGGAGAGACATGCTTGCCACAGGAAAAGTAACTAGATAACTGCATTAAGGTAGGTGATGAAGAGCTTAACAAAGGAAATGACAGAAAACCTTTTGTCTTAAAAGGTCATTTATAGTTTGGAATACATTTGATAACCTTTTTTGTTCTCAACAAACCTACAAAAACTGCCATTTAGTATTTGGACCAGGCATTATTAGATTACAGATAAGGAACAAGCTTGGTGAAACTGTATGACTGGCCAGACAACACGCTGGTCAGTGGATCTCAGACTCTGGATTTATTTTCCTTATGTTTCTCTCTCAACTTGCCTGGAGGTGGAGGGCTGTGACAAAAAAAAAGAAAAAAATTCCCCTAAATGACCACTTTAGTCAATGATCAATGTCCAACAACTACGTTAAGGCAAGCAGAGCCAACCACATGTTTTCATAATCTTAGATATCGAAGAAAAAAAAAAAAGTGGTTCTCATAGAAGTAGAGAGTAGAGGCCAGGAGATGGGTGGGGGCAGGGGGTGGGAAGAGGTAGATTAACAGGTACAGTTACAGGTAGAGAGAAAGAAAAAGTTCTGGTGTTCTAGGCTAACTAGAACTAATAAAATTACACTGTATATTTCTAAACAGTTAGAAAAGAGGACCTTGACCATAATCACCACAAAGAAAACTGTTTAGATGATGGATGTGCTATCTACCCTAAGTGAATCCTTGTACAATATATGCATGTATTGAGATAACATACTGCACCCCACGAATATGTACAATTAAAAAAAACAAAACAAAACTTCATGTTTAGGAAAGACTCAGCTCAGGAAAACCATTTATTCTCTCTTAATTGTATATTTAAGCTGCAGCTAGAGGAAGAGGACAAAATGTTGAGCAGGGAGAGAATTTTTTATGTACTGAAATTACTCAGAAAGGTTGTGGAATCTCTCCTCTTGAGATTATTTTTTCTCTTTTTTTGTTCAATAAAGCAATTACATAAATTCTCTTCCTGGTAGGATACTTTAAAAATGTCAAAGAATGGACTCTCTGCCCTTTCTGAATTCCTTTTGGCCTTATGATTTAAAGGCATTTGGAGAATTTGGGCTTACCATATCAACTGGATGAATGGATTAGTTGCTTCATAGAACAGAACAATGACAAATGTTTTGTTGGTGAGTTCTGCATCAAGCATTTGTGGCTTGACAGAGGGTTCATTTCCTCAATGTTCACTTGAAACTTCTACCACAATGGTTCTATTTGTCAGTCTTTGAGGTTATTAAAAGTAACTAAAGTTACCGATAAAATAAACACCAGTCCCTATAACCTAGAAGAAATGCGTCAAGATAGCTTAGGCCAGGTCACCTGGAGTTCGGCTTTCGAAAAGCAAAACAAAATAAAATCATGAATGTTTACTGGATGCAGGGCCACAAGACAAAAATTACCCATTAAGGTGATCCATCCCCAACAACAGGGCTAAGGCAAACAGGGCCAGCCACATCTTTTAAGAGAAGTTCTGGTTTTATAATTTTAGAGGTTGTGCTTTCAAATTCCGAATTAGTCCTTAATACTTAGAAAAATAATATTCTCACTTTAAGAAAAAAATATAGAAGAGAGGCAATTAATTGTTAGTAATTAAAATTTTCCTCTACTCTCAAGAAGCACACAGCTTTTCTGGCAGGAACAGTTAACTTCTTAGGTCAACCAGAAAAAGCACATTCATAAGACTGAACTGCACTGACAACTGCGGGCAGGCATTTTTCTTCGGCTTTAATCAGCCCCTCTAGTGAATGTCAGACACTGACCAGCATATATATAGATCCTGATTAACATTTGCATATAAGCTGTTATAAACTTCCTGCTTGTTATACTTTGCAGATTTAAAAACTTTAATATAGTAATGGCATCACTGAAACTTCATGCTGCACAAGGACTTTATGTACACTCTTATACCTACACCTATACATAAAAGCACTACAGCTCTGTGCAAATATTGACACGTCTGTACAATAAGCTCTGAAGTACATTAGTAGTTTTCTAGAAGAGTCAGGAGTTGAGGGTTTATGTAACTTTTGAACTGGTTTATTGGTAGTGGCCTTGAGTCATGAGGCAGAAAGTGGGAACACTAAGGAAGAAGTTACTCCTACCTGCTCATCAGAACGCACTGAGGACCTATTATCTGTTAAATTCATGGTGGCGCACACTAGGCAAAGGTGTTGAGGATGGACAGACGAGGGGATAAACCCTCTAGCACTGGATGGCAGTGAAAATGCCCAGGTAATCACGGAAGTGGGCCCTCACTGGCTACCGGGTTCTGAGGGGGCCCAGGGAGCAAGAGGAAGGAATTTTGAGAATGGCTGGCTGGCTAACGAGGGTGGGCACAGAAGTCTGGACACTAAAACAAGTTGGGGCAGTATGTTACAGAAGAGATGAGTATGTGCGAGTACAAGGTGGGGTTTTTAGCTTTATAATGTTTTGATGATATAAATATTTTTCCAACATCAGAAATACTGTTGTCAACAGGACTAGAGCACTTTATACTAACGGAGGAGGCCCCATGAACTTGTACTGCCTACTGCCAAGGCCAGAACTCTAAGAAAAAAATGAATCCAGCTGGTAAAGAATTTATTAAAATTAGAACTATCTTCACCTCTATGTTTACCACAAATCATTTTTTAGAATGGTTCATTTTAAGATCTAAAAGTAAAACAGCCATTTCAAAAAAAAAAAAATGACTTTTAATCCCTCCCTATATTTCCAAGCTTCATAGAAAATACATGTATATTATAGAGAGAAACACTTTGGAGCAATCAATAGACTTTTTAAATTGCAGAGTGTTATCAGTGTGCATGGCTTCTCTTGACTTTTAATCCCTCCCTATATTTCCAAGCTTCATAGAAAATACATGTATATTATAGAGAGAAATACTTTGGAGCAATCAATAGACTTTTTAAATTGCAGAGTGTTATCAGTGTGCATGGCTTCTCTTAACGACATTCAAATATAACAACCCTATGTAATTACCAGCCCACATTAATGCAGTTCTCATGGGGTGCCACAAAAAAACCTGCACAATCAACAAGGAGACTGAAGGACAGAGGGGATAGGAACAGAGCCCAGCCAGAAATATGCAATGGAACTTAATCACTGTAATTTAGATTTTGTCACTGAGTCCCAGGTACAAGCTCTTTTATGCACTGTCGAGAGATCTCCACATTAATTGCTGTTCCTGTCTTCTGAGGACACAAACACTCTAATTTGCTATGATTTTAGTTTCTCTAGCTATATGCATTTGGTGGCTAAGCCCCCTTTTCCTCCAGAAAGAGAAGGATGCTAAAGCTCTGATTATCTAACTCACTCTGCCAAAATCAACAGAATGACATCACGAGCACCCCTATTTACCAGAGACTAGAAATGAATGTGACTCAGCCTATCAGTGGGTGGGAAGTCTTGCCACCCTCCCCGAAAGGCCACATTCTTTTCTTCTCTAGTAAGTTTGACTTTCAAAAGAAGAGTTATTTCTAAAGGATGATTTCGATGATTCTGCACGGCCACTTATGAAGCAGAAAATTTAGATAATCCTTTGAGGCCTTCAGGCAGCTCCAGTCAGCACATTTGGATAATGCAAACCCAGGTGCCTATTTTTCAAAGGGCTGTAGATCCCCTGGGACTTGTTAGATAATGGCAGGGTCCCACGTTTTGTGCTTCGGCTTCACGGGCCCATTTCTCTCCAACCTTACTCCACGGTGATGCCATTCTAGACAAGATCTCTATTACTGACTTTCTTCTGCCATCAAATTAGACCACAGCTACATCTTCAGACGGAATATCATTCTGAAAAAAAGGCATCCTCTTTTCAAAAAGAACAATTAAAAACCTAAGAAACAGGAGTGAAGCAAAACCTAGAAACCACAGAGAATTTATTCTAATCTGAAAAATGTTCTAAGTCAATGCACAGTCTGTAGTTATGAGATGGTGGGATGTGCCAAAAACAGCAAGTGAGTGTCATAATTCTATGTCATGTGATTCCATGACTATATTATTATGGCATCAGATGCCCAGCTTTCTGCTCTACTTTTCCAAACACATGCTTTATCCTATTTGAACCAAACATTCTATTTTCTGAACTGTGGAACTACTGGGATGCCTGGCAATCAAGAATACTGACACTACTTCCCCAATTTCATTTTTGCTCAGGGTACATGGGGCTTCCGGACCTATCAGTCATTTTAAAATCTGCGATGTGATAGTGGTAAACAGAAACAAAACTCATGAGATACTTCACGCCACTGGGCCTGAGATTTTAAAAGAAGGGAAGTTCAATCATCTTATAAGTAAGAATATAGACAAAATGAATATTAACTGATCAAGTTAAAGAAATCCAAATTAAGTAGAGATGTCTTTTTTTGCTAAGGTTATCTGGGATTTATTGACAGATTATGTGCCTGGATTTCCATATAGTAAAACTAAATTAAGCTTCTCTACTATTTTTCTTTAGGGAATGATAATAAAAGAGACCCAGAAGACAGCAAGGTTAGATGCTGTCATGTAAGTTGACCAGTGACAACAAAAGTAAAAGGAAAACCACCACTGAGCGTAACAGGCCTAAAAAGACAGCAACAGAGTGCTTCCTTCCTAAAAGGAAGAATCTTGTCATACTTTGGATTTTAGGTACAAATCCAAAGAAGGAAATGAAAAATAGTATTTATTTTGTCTAGTGGAGTGATCTCCAAGGATACAAGGGAATATGTACTTTTCTATTCTGAAAGGTAGATGAAATATGTCTAAGTTTAGCCACATTTTTCTGTTGGACACCTCCCACCCTCAGACATCACTGTCAGGAGCCAATTACTGAAAACAGACTATTATGCAGAAGTGGGGTAAGTGATGTCAGATAGGGAGGCAGTGTAAAGGATGTGCTCAGCTCTGTAGAAAATGCTCTGTTAGTCTTAGAAAAGACCACTTTCTTTAAAATTATGGTCAATATTTTAAAAAATATCTTCAAAAGACTGTCCCAGTCTATATTCTCTATCATTAGCTGAAAGCCAAAATTACAAAATTCCTCTCTAATACTAGTATGCAGTTAGAAAAACTAAAAAAAAAAAACCAAAAATTCCAACTGAACAAAGAATAAATCTGCAAATTTTTCTCAGAGTTTAAAATAATACATTAGGAATGTAGAATTAAAGTACTTTGCTGGCAAATAAAAACCATTAAATCTGTAAAAGAAATTGTCACTGTATGAAAACTCTCCTTTCTGCACACACTACTGAGCACAGTAAGGTGAGGGCGGGGACTGGACTAGGACCAGGCTGGGCATGGAGCAGCAGCATGGCAGGGCGGTTACCTTGTGTGGGAAGCAGCATCATTGATGCTGAAAGTGCTGTTCTCCCTTGTCAGAGGGTTCGGGCCGGCTTGGCTCTTGCTGTGGATATCCAAGCTCAGGGAGGACTCTGCTTTCCGGTCCATGCCGTGGCCATCTGTCTCTAAAGTCCGGTCTGCCATGGAGATCACTTCACTGGAACTATGCCACAGGGGTGCTACCTTCTCCTTGCCTGGCCCTGAGCGAGGCGATGCTGTGGCAGCCCCCAGGGAGGCCGTGCTGCCATGGCTGGGGCCGTAGGAGGTGGTGTCAATACCACTGTCGGCGGAGGTGCCTTGCAGATAGTTATAGCTGTTGAGTTCAGACTCTGTGCGGTCCCCATCATACCACTTCTCGTCACTGTGGGCACTAGATGCGTTGCTGGAGAGGGTATTGCTACTGGAGTGGCTGGAGTAGTGGCTATCAGACTGCAAGGAAAACATGCTTAAGTGCAAGGTTTTGCTTCCTGAACACCAGGAAAAAATGATGGGGAATGGCACTGTGACAAGTGTCTAGATACCGGGTTCTCAAGGCACAAAAGTTCCAGTAATACAAGTCAAAGTAAGATAGGAGGTGTTTGGAAAAACCTCTGTGACTCTGGCCCATTCGGTAGTGTTCATGGCAGAGAGAGTGAAAATGTTTTTTTTTTGGAATTCATTTTTCATTACTTGATTTATGCTAAAATATCAACAGTATTTATTTAGATAATTTTAATCAGAAAAAAATCTAAATTTTTCATTAAAGCCTTTAAAATATTAATATAGAAAGGAAATGACATTTCCAAGGGGCTTTTAATTAGAAAGTGTCCTTGATTCTAAAAGCCCTACTGCTCACAGTAAATGTGAGAGTACTTTGAAAAGTTCATGGAAAGATTCGTGTTATCTCTAAATTCTGTTTTCCCATGAACTTTTATTTTTTACCCTTGTAGAAGGCTGAATATAACTTATCCCTAAAGAGATCTTCTTTTCCTTCCCCAATTAGCATCTATTAGGAGATACCTTTCTAAGAACTGCTGTAAAAAATTTATATATATAGACAGAGGTGCCAAGATATTTCAATGGGGGAAAACGTTAGTCTTATCAACAAAAGGTGCTGGGACAACTGGATACACACATACAAAAAAGAATGTAGGTGGATCCTTACCACATAGAAAAATATATTCAAAAAGGATCAAAGATCTAAATGTAAGAGTTAAAACTATAAAACTCTGGGCCGGCCCGGTGGCGCACTGGATGGTGCGCCGCTTGGGAAGCGCAGCAGCGCTCCCGCCCGAGGGTTCGGATCCCACATACAGACCGGTTCCCACTCACTGGCTGAGCGAGGCGCGGGAGCAACACCGAGGGTTGCAATCCCGTTGCCGGTCCCCGGTCCGGTACGGGGGCAACACTGAGGGTTGCGATCTGTTGCCGGACACGGAAAAAGACAAAAGACAAAAAAAAAAAAACTATAAAACTCTTACCAGAAAATATAGGTGTACATCTCTGTGACCTTGAGCTATACAATGGCTTCTTAGATTTGACACCAAAAGCACCAGAAACAAAAGGAAAAAAATAGGTAAATTTGACTTCATCAAAATTAAAAACTCTGTGCTTCTAATAACCCAATTAAAAAATGGGCAAAAGATTTTTTTCTCCAAAAAAGATATACAAATGTCTAACAAGCACACGAAAAGATGTGCAATATCATTAGTCATTAGAGATGCAAATCAAAACTACAATGAGATACCACACACTAAGATTAGCCACAATCAAAAAGGAAACAGTAATGAGTGTTTGCATTGTTGGGAATGTAAATGGGGTGGCTGCTGCGGGAAAACAGCACTCTTGATATCTACCCCCCCCAAAAATTCCACTCTTGATAGCTACACCAGAGAAATAAAAACACATGTTCACACGAAAACTTGTACATGAATGTTTATAGCAGTCTTACACATAATAGCCAAAAAGTGGAAACAACCAAAATGCCCATTAACTGATAAATGGATTTTAAAAAGGATATATCCATACAATGGAATATTATTCAGCCATGGAAAGGAATGAAATACTGATTCATGATACAACATGGATGAACCTTAAAAACATTATGTTCAGTGAAAAAAGCCAGACACAAAAGGCCACATATTACATGAGTTTATTCATATGAAATGTCAGAATAGGTAAATCCAGAGAAAGAAAGTAGTTTAGTGGTTGTCTAGGTCTTGGAAGGGATGGGAAGGATTCAGGGGTGACTGCTAAAGGATACAGGGTATTTTGGGGGGTGATAAGCATGTTCTGGGATTAGATTGTGGTGCTGGTTGCATAACTCTGTGAATATATTAAAAAAACCCCACTAAATTGTACACTTTAAATGGGTGAATATTAGGGTATGTGAATTATATCTCAATTAAAAAACGTGTACAGAATCCTTTCTACATAGTGGCTCAGATGCTTAGAAAGAACATTTATATAGAATTTACCAAAGAAATAAGATTTTTAAAGACATCTGAATAAAATAATATTTTAAATCAGAGGCAGGCAGGAAGTCGAATTCTTTCTACACAGTAGCTCAGATGCTTAGAAAGAACATTTATATAGAGTTTACCAAAGAAATAAGATTTTTAAAGACATCTGAAAAAATAATATTTTAAATCAGAGGGAGGCAGGAAGTCCAGATACTTTTTGGAGACTAAGAGAAAAGAGGAGAGAAGAAATCGTGTGTGCGTGTGTGATATGTACTTTGATCTGTTGGTGAAAGAAGAGGGATGCTCTTCACTGGTCAAGGGTTAGGGCAGAAGGAGGACAGGTCAGTTTCACCTCAAAGTAAAACATCTGTTTCCCTTAAAAAAGAATTTAGTTACTTACTGGGGTTACTCTAGTTTTTCAAGAACTTATAAAGTACAGTCATAAACTTTCATTTATTTTTAATAGGGCAGAAATTCTTTAACTCTGGACCTATATTATCAAATATGGCAGCCCTGCCATGTGTGGCTACTGAGGGCTTCAAATGGGGCTGGTTTGAATTGAGATGTACTGAGAGTGTAATGTACATAATAGATTTCTACAGAAATACAATGTGAACCACGTACATAATTTAAAATTTTCTGGGCTGGCCCGTGGCTCACTCGGGAGAGTGCAGTGCTGATAACACCAAGGCCACGGGTTCGGATCCCATATAGGGATGGCCAGTTCGCTCACTGGGTGAGCGTGGTGCTGACAACACCAAGCCAGGGGTTAAGATCCCCTTACTGGTCATCTTTAAAAAAAAATAAATAAATAAAATTTTCTAGCAGTTAAATTTTAAAAAGTAAAAAAAGAAAAAGGTGACATTAATTTTAAAAATATATCTAATGCAATCTGTCCAAAATATTATTTACCATGTAATCAATATAAACATTATTAATGAGAGAGGGAAATTCACAGATTGACTGGGGTGATCTATCATTTACATACAAGTAGAATTGTGACAATATTGCATTTCCTCAGTAAATCTCTCTCTACAGGGCAAAGTGTTTTTTCAGCTTCAGTATTCATTACGCTAGAGCAAAACTTATATGGGCCTTCTCATTAAAAGTTCTCTGAGCATCTTACATTTTAGCACATATAAAATACAGTATTTCCTTTCCTATAGAATGACATGAATAGAAATACCCATTCTAGCGAATACACAGACCAAAGAAATCAACTGCATTACTGGGGGGTGGGAGGTATGAAAACCTCATATTTCCAGTTCTACCTGTCAGTGATAAGGGATTGTGTATTACTATGGTAAAAGAACAAAAATGTGTGCAGCCATGGAAGATGTGACAAGCAACAGGGCGATTGCAGAGGAAGCTGTCCCTCTCCTTGACTGATGCTCCAACCACATCTCATGTTTGTAACTGTGTAAGCAAATAAAACCTATTTCTAGGAACGTTTCTAATTCCTAACAGTTTAGGATTGTTTGTGATTGTATCAGATGACCTTTCATGCAAACCCGTGGGGATGGCAGGGGTAGCATACCTATGAGGAATTACAGTTTATCTCAAAGCAACCTTAGGGCCATGGCAGCAGACGCTCCAAGGCCATCAAAGCAAATGCCCACCTTCTGCCAGGGTGACTTCCTCTTTCAGCATGCAGAGGAAAGAGTAGAACAGACCCATACCATTTTCACATTGCAAGGAAGGTACATTATTAGGAATCCATTATTTGTATAAGTTTATAGTTAACTTACATGCCCTTGTTTGTTTGGAGATAAATGAACCACTGGATCCTGCCGCATTAATCTCCCACTGGGGCTCTCTCGGAAAGTTGGCAGTACCTTTGATACTGCTGGGAGATGACACGTTGGCTCTGGAATATAGCATAGGACATTATGGTGCAGGCACTAAACAGACACAAGCACATGTTGACAAATGAAGACGGCTTGCCATTGCATCTTTCAGTTCACTGACCAGCAAACTCTGAATTTCAGCAGTAAGCTTGTTAAGAGTCTACACAATAGACAGCATGTCAAAAACTAAGTGGCTGATGGATAAAGCTTGCAGATGGTGACAACATGTCACATTATACACATTAGCATAGCCAAGAACCACCAAACCAAAGGCCATGAACAAAGCAGCAAAGTTCAGAATCAACTTTTGGTTTGGGGGGAAAGTTTAGAATATAAGGATTAAATTTCTAAAATTCACTCTTTGCAAAGTGTGGCTAACCTAGCTCGGTCTACATTACCTAGACAGGCATGGATGCAATCACATGTTACTTACCATGACACTTTGGAAATATTTTACCTGTATATTCATGCTGCTCGAGGACAAAAGAATTGAAATCCTGAGGTCCTCTATAACTGTAAGCTAAGCACAACAGAAAAGACACACAGCAACTAGTTTACTTAAAACAATTGCTTCCTTTTGGACTCCAAGGTGGTGTTCAAGATGGGCTTCCAAAAGTGAGAGATAAGTGGTTTATCCTCTTTAACCCACCTGTAGCTAACAGCAAGAATTCTGGATTTCTGCAATACCCTTCCTAACGCGTAGAGGATCGGGCAACATACTCCCTGACTCCAACCAGAAAAACACCCAAGGAGATGAGTGAGCCAATTCAGCAAGCTAAATGGCTATCTCCACCGTCAGTAGGGCACTAGTTTATAACCCACTGATGTACAAAGACAGGTGGGCCTGCCTAACAAACAAGACTCTCTTAAACATTCTCAACTGGTGCAAATCATTAGAGAAGGTTGTTCCTATAAACTGAGTGTAGAAAGGATGGCCCCCTATATACTCTTTATCGAGAACTGAGTAATGAAAACATAATAATTATTTTTCTTGAATTCTCTCTTATGTCAACTAAGCCCTAGATTTCATCTGATGTGCCAGTGGAAAGGCTGAGTTATTCTCCTGTAATGCTGGAATATAAAAAAAATCACAAAAATCTATTTTAACATTTTATTTGAAGCTTTGGATTTTGAATGGAGAAAGGCCACCATGTAGACCTCCCATACTGTGGTAAAAAAGGCTTCTCTGACAGGCTCTAGAAGTATCTTATAAAAAAAAAAAAGGCATACCTTACTAAAGGAATGAACAAATGTGTTAAGAAGATGCATCCATATTCATGTAAAAGTCTTACCTCTTAATAGTGGGATGCCACTAACTAAAGTGGAGGCAAGGAAAACTAGACTAGAGGGAGGTTTGTGTGAGAGAATGAATATAGATCTAGGAGGGACCTGGTAATTACCCTTTCCAGTCCCAGGAAACCTTCTCACTCCCTATGTGACTTCACGAGGGGTAAGCATGACACTGCGCTGCACAAAGCTCTCACTGGCAGCACTGTTTAAAGCCTGCTCTAAGAGCCAAAAAAAAGCCACTAAAGCCATGCCGAAGAAGGGATCCCTTTCACATGTGTCGTTACGATCTCAACAGTATCAAAACATATGGGATTAAAAATACTCTGTCAAGAGCGGAAAAGCAGATCAGAATATGCTCAGGTTTTCTGTGTTGGGGGTGGGTGGGATAAGAGTGGGGAATGACAGATGGCTTCAATAACAAGGCACATCTTACTGAAGTTACTGGAACAAAGCATGTCTTCAGAAGCTAAGGATTATACTTTTCTTCCTCAACTCCTGTCTTTTATGTGCACAGTTAGTACATTTTCTTGGGCATAGTCATTAAAACAGGACAAAACAATAAATTTTCAGAGACGATAAAAACTTGGGTCTTTGCCTTAAAAGTTTATCTTTTTTAGTCCTGCGATTTACATCTTTTTATCCCACATTAATGGTAATGCTACCAGAGACAAAATAAAGGAGAAAAAAAAAAGTAACCTAATAGTCTAGATTCAAGTCCTTGATGTTGATATCAAATCCCTACTACTGTGTTGAAGCTACTGCATTGAAACTTAACCTTGTTTCATGGGAAAATTTTATTTTATCAACTAGTGTTACAGTTGTCACTGTAGAACAATAACACATATATAGAGAGAAAGGACTAAGCACCAGAAATCCAAATGAGGGCCCACTAGAACAAATCTTTTCCATCCAGCTGTTTTATACTGCTAAGACATTTTCTTAGCTGATAGCTTAATAGCAGAGTGGAAAGATTTTTGAAGAGCACATAGGGGAGGAAAGAGATTCTAACCAAGCTACAGAAGTGACTAAACAATAATTGTATTTCTGTCCCACTTCATACACAGTTTTTTGGGCTTTTTTACAAATCAACATTAAGAATACCAAGGAATCTCTCCAGGCTCTTATACTAGGCAATAACAAACAAACAAGGGGAGAAGGTACTTAGGACTTGTGAAGTTTGGTAGTCTGGTCTTTTAATCTTGGTGCTGAGAATAATCCCTATGTCCTTTTTATTTTTAAATCTGGGATCACTTAGAATTCCTTGACTTTTCTCTAGGTCTTATTTGTTGCTTTCATTTATACATCATCTAAGAGAATTAATTTGAATTCACATTTATTAACTATGGCTGTCTTTTATAACAGAATGCTTTGTTAACATAACCAAGAGATGGCCACAGTCACCTTGTTGTAAAAGCAACTTGCTTTCTGTAGAAATTAATTACTTACCCATCTGGTCGGCAATGCTATCCTCACTTCTTTGCCAGCTGGGTGTGGATTTTCCACTGCCACCAATATCTGACTGGGTGTTCTGCCTGTCAATGGAGGCTGGGGATCTGCGGCTCACTCCAAACCTGTGGTAATTCCCCCAAACAAAGGCAAAGACAACATCAGGAACCTCACCCACGAGGGGAAGGGAGTGCTGGGTGTAATGAACTAAATTCCAAAGACAGGTATTACTGGTTTTGGCTTACGTGTCTGTACTTGTATATGTATCCTTGCGCATGTGCACATAGGTACGGAAATGTGTATGTTATGGTCAATATACATCACTCTGCTGTATGAAAAGTATGCATGTTATTTATATAAACTGTTAACAGGGTCAGGAGCCATTAGGACCGAACTAGCCTAAGACATGTAGAGTAAGATACCCAAATCTTCTAGCCCTTGTGTAGCCAAGCTATTATGGTCAATATACATCACTCTGCTGTATGAAAAGTATGCATGTTATTTATATAAACTGTTAACAGGGTCAGGAGCCATTAGGACTGAACTAGCCTAAGACATGTAGAGTAAGATACCCAAATCTTCTAGCCCTTGTGTAGCCAAGCTCAGACTGTCACTGACAGCCACAGAAAAAATTTCACAATCTAAATGTTCTAGATATAGCTTTCATATTTTGGGGGTTTATTTCTCTTAATTTTGTAATTTACTAAATCACTAAGTCATTCATTCTAGGAACAAGTATTTTCTGAGCACTTGCTCAGTAGAAATTGCTTTCAAAATGTATACATTTTAAATTGCCTTTGGAAAGAACAATTTGGAAGTAGGTAAACTGGCATAAATAAAGGCAAATGTCTATTTCTGGAAAGAACATTTAGCTATTTAATGAGCCAGTTTTATTTTTCCCTGTGTAGAATAATAATATATGCTTAATTAAACATATGCCTTGATTAGCAATATCAGCAAAGTAAATACTGACTGAGCTCAAGAAATAGGGTCAGAGTATAAAATTCAAAAATTCATGTGGAAATTTACTAATTTATATATGGTTGTTTTTAGTGAAGCTATGAGTACTCTATACTATAAAAAAGACTAGCCAGGGTTTGAATCAATGGGTGCATGTGACGAGTGTCTTACTTCCCATTACAGACTGATAGGCACATGGGCAGAACCAGCAAGTGGTGTGTAGGAAGAGTGGAAGAGCAGGAGATGAGGAATAAGAAGACCTCAAGTTCCAACTCCACCACTTAATGTGACTGAACAAAGCCACTGAATCTCTGTCTCAATTCATGTGAAAAAAAAGCAATTCCATTACATGGATCCAAGGAGAAAAATCTATACAAAGTATCTGCAAAGTAGAAAAGGCTATAAAAATATTTATTTTAATAAAACTATTATTACATCATCGCCCCAGTTACTTTTGCACAAATGCTGTTCATTTATATACCCAACCACAAGGCCCACTCAACAGCTACCCTGCATACTGACGCAGCTATTATTAAAAACAAAGACCTTGGGCCGGCCCGGTGGCGCACTGGAGAGTGCGCCACTTGGGAGCGTGGCGGTGCTCCCGCCAAGGGTTCGGATCCCATGTGGAGACCGGTTCTGCTCACTGGTTGAGCGTGGTGCGGGCGCAACACCGAGGGTTGTGATCCCGTTGCCGGTCCCCGATGCGGGCGCGACACCGAGGGTTGTGATCCCGTTACCGGTCAGTAAAAAGGACAAAAAGGAAAAAAGGAAAAAAAAAAAAAAAAACAAAGACCTTGATTTAGGGAAAACTTCAGTGAAAGTGCATATAAAAAAATGATTCATAATTATGCTTTTTGCCATCTGCTCACCTCAGAAGAGTGAACATTCTCAAACTGACCCTAAGATCCTATTTCAAATCTGTACTAAATTAAGATTCTAAAAAAGGAATGAAGATGAAAGAAAGGGATTCTAATCCTGCTTTTACGTTTTGGTAGCAGCAGAAACTAAAGATAACTTTCTAAAGTTTTGAATTTAAGCTGAACGCTTTTCTGACTGTTTTTAAATAAACGATGAGGGAAGGCTCTCTTTAAAGAGTTGAAAGAAAAGCATCTTTACCCAGTGAACTTTTCCTGACTTTGCACATGCACATCCTCCATTACTGTGTGTCAGGGCTTTCGGGATGCAAAGATCCAGTCCTTGAGGAGCTCAGACAAAACATGTTCTCAATTTTACATTGTGCTTCTTTCTGAAGAGCTTAATTGTGCCTTTGTTTGGAGGAGCACTTAATAGTTTAAGAGTCACAGATTTGAAGGAGTTTCTAAGTAATCATTTGGCTGACACATGACACATGTGCAGTGACCAAGAACTCTGCCTTATGAGGCAGTCCGCTCATTTCTAGGGCAGGCCAGCAGCTCTGAAATACCTTCCTCACAATGGGCTGGAACATTTTCTCCACAACTGTCATTTACCAGTCTTGGTTTATTCCCTGGTCTAAGAGTGCTGGAAGAAAGCTACTGAGGCCTCCCCACTTTGACAATTCCCACCCTCATCATGCACATCCCAGTTACGTTTCTCACACATGGTCGCCAAGCTCATCATTCACCAGCCCCTCTCTTTGGACATGCCCGGCCTTGTTGGCACTCCTTAGTGTGTGGCCCAAAAATAAATTTCTAAGGAGGGTAGAACAGGCCCTGTGTCTTTTAAACAGTGTTGCTTTTTAACCCCTGTCATTCCCATCCTAAACTTGTACCCATATCTTTTTCCTCCATTCAAGTAGAGCAGATATTAGTAATTACTCTATTAAATTCCACCTCTCAGCTAATTTGGATAATCTTAACATCCTAACACCAGGGAGTGGGCAGGCACATGTCACACAGATGCAGACACTGAGCCCCTGCAGCAGAGGAAGGACGCCAGAGTGGCATGCGGCATTCACAGGCAATCACTGTGCACTGACCTACTGTTATGACATCATGTCTCGAGCTTTTCAAAGTTGAACATTAATAAGCTTGCAGCAGACTACAGGCACTCTGGCCTCACAATGTACTGCACTGTACAAATCCACTTCTACTGGGGTAAGGTGTAGAGTAGACATAATCATCTTTCCCTTGGCAAAGGTAGTTTGCAGGAGCAAACCTGGCCCATGAACAATGCATGTGAATTACATAGCGAACCATGTCTCCTGACTGAAACAAAGATTGCTTGGGATCTGGAGGAAAACACCATATCAACATTTTCTGTACAAGGTCACCCCAGGTCAGTAAGACATTATACAGTATAGTAAATAATCCCAGGTAACCTCACAAACAAGGGGAAAACCTTCAATACCATCTATGGTAGGTTTAGTTACTAAACATCGAGCTGAATAAACCACCTCACTGACGAAAATCAAACAGCATGGGCACTGGAGTCATGTTTTTAACATTAATATTCACCAAAACATTAATGTTTCAACTCATTATTATTATTATTTTTGGCAGCTGGCCAGAGTGGGGATCCGAACCCTTAACCTTAGCGTTATGACACCACGCTCTAACCAAATGAGCTAACCAACCAGCCCTCAACTTAGTTTTTTGGTATACATTTAAAATATATGATAGAAGAAAACAATGTTTTATTTTTTGTTAGCTTATTTATATTTTATTGCTGTACTAACAGTGAAGCTGCAGTGAATTCTTAGCTTTGAAATCAAACCAGGCCATTTAAAATCTACTGATTTAAACAAGAAATAATTAGTCGGGCATGTGGTACAGTACAATAACATGTAATTCATAAACCTTTTGCAGAAGTGCATGAGAAAGAGCTAAATTTTTTTTTCTAATTATCACTGAAGTAATTAAAATAAGAAAGGTGCATTTTAGACGGGCTACCAAGAAAGTCCTGGGGAGATAATGGGGTGGAAAAAGCATATTTTGTAGTGGTTTTATTACCTACTTTCTGCTAAGTCACTGAAGTAATTAAAATAAGAAAGGTGCATTTTAGACGGGCTACCAAGAAAGTCCTGGGGGAGATAATGGGGTGGAAAAAGCATATTTTGTAGTGGTTTTATTACCTACTTTCTGCTAACATAAACATTCAGCAACAACAAAAAAAATCATACATAATAACTGTAAAGACAAATACTGTAAATTAAAAATACCCATTATGAGGGTATTATTACTATGAAGGTAGTGAGCATGCTTAACTTTGTGATATGGTGAAATCTCAAGAAAGTAGCCAAATCATGTGTCCATTTGTTAAAAATATATTTGGGGAAAACACAGAAGGGAAACATCAGTTTTATAAACACCTCTCATTTGATTTTGAAATGGTTCAAGTTCTTGTCAAGTTCCTGAGCGAGAACTCCCAGCAGGAAGTCTTTGGTGGCTCTTTCACTCTTCCTCTGGGCAAAGACAGCCTGTGTGTGCCCTTTAATGTCTTGCTGCTAATTACTTACCAGCTTCAGACATTTCAATTTTCCCCCCTCTTAGTAGCCTCTAAAATCACATACATTTAGCTTTTTACTTTTTAAGTCTCGTGGAAAGCAAATAGTCACTTTTGGGCATTTAGTGTTTTCCAGAAAGATTTTTTTAAAAATTCACAGAAGACTTAAAGTGTAAAACAAATAATTTTAAGCTTTGGATGTAATGATCATTTCCCTCATGTTAATGGCAATACACACTCCAGTGAAAGTTCTGAGTTCACTTTGGAAGAAATATTAAGAAGTGACAAAATCTGTACTGTGAAACTAAACAAAATAGATAATGGAGAAACTGATGCAATTTGATTTCTCCACTGAGTTTTCTATAGAGACTAGAGAATGATAAACTTCCTAAGAAGTATCTTGAACCAGCCACCAAAACATTTTTTCTATCTAGAATATTAACTACATTTTCCCTTCCATTCACCTGTAAATTGATCAAGGCTGGCTGAATGGAAATCACGTTTCGTGTCTGTATACAGATGAAAGACAGTGATGTCAACTGGGACCACGCACAATGGGACAGACGGCATACCTACCCTTCGGGCATGGATTTTTGTCTGTAAGTGCCCCCCCCAGAGCCAGTCTCACTGGATGAAGACAGGATGCTAGGGGAGTTACGACATTGGGATCTTGCTAAAGCCATGGATGAGACCGTCACATAGATGTCCGAACCAGGAGACAGCCTGCATGTGCAAACCAAAAATATGAAGTCAACAATTCAGAGGGAAAATCCCAAGGCAATGCATGATGGATACTATCATATAAATGTGACAAAGGCAGCGACTTCATGGAGATAGTGAAAATGAAGCCAGCTGGAAGCCTGCAAAAGAAACCTCCTCATAAAACTGCTCCCTACGGGAACAGCTGGAACTGTCTTGGAGCGGGTGGAGGGGTGTCAAAAAATAACAGGGAAAAAAAGATCTAGAAAACAAGGATGCTTCCAAAATCTGCCAGAATTCAATTGGCAAAATTGCTAATGCAAGTTTCCTAGTGTGGCAGAGCAGAGGATAATGGAACCCAGGTGACGTGAACATGGCAATTAATTCCAGGCTCTTACACTAGCCCTCCCAAAGTATATGACCACAGTGAGACAGTACAATCTTTGTATGCTTTTTTGTTTTCCAATTTTAATACTCAAAGTCTGGGATAAATATTCATATTTTGCTATTTAGTATTTCTAATTTTGGTTGATAGTATCATGAAAAAAGTATTATAGAACTGTAGTTAACTGAATTTAATTAGAATTCCTGAATTTATACAAAATCACAGTAGAGGTATGCTCTACCTGGGCAACTAATGTATCTATTTGTAAAGTTATGGATCCTTCACCCTGCTGACTGGCTATCAAAGCAGAAACCAGAGCTTTGTGGTCAGGACAGACACATTTTCTCCTGTACCTTCACACTACTCTAGCAGGCAACAGGGCAACCAGTTATATTAATAAGTGATGCTGATAATTGTGACTAGGTGTAAACTGAACCTTAATAACAATGATATTTTATTTCAGAAGTAAATGCTGGCACTTGACTTTCGCAGTAGGACAAGTCATTTCCATTTTATAACTGAGGAAGTGAAATCTAAGTCATTTGTTCAAGGTCAAAATAAGCTAGGCCTTTTGATTCTAAGTCCACTGCACTCTATACTAAAATACTGCTGCCCCCTAGAGAAGGCTGGGTTTTGTGTTCTTAATAACATAGCTTGCAATGGGTCTGCACAGTTAGACAAATTTGCACATAAAGCTGTCTTAAATTCAAGTCAAAGTATGGAAGCCTTGGGACAGAGCCTGAATAAGGCAATGTCCTACAGAGAACCTTTGTACCTTCTGTACTAGGGCAGGATGGGATTTTAGGTACAGGCAGCTGACAGAAGGGACAAGAGAATCAAATTGAGATGCTTTCCTAATAGAAAAAGAATAAGGCTATATACTAAAATGTGTAACTCCCAAATTCATCCATGCCCAGGAACCAGATCTGGTTTGAGAGCCCAGATTTCTCTCCAGCTGTCTCCCAGACCTCTCACTGAACACCCTCACCAGAAATTCACATCAACGGGCCGGCCCGGTGGCGCACTGCTGCAGTGCGCCGCTTGGGAGCGCGATGGCGCTCCCGCCGAGGTTTCGGATCCCACATACAGACCGGTTCCCGCTTACTGGCTGAGCGAGGTGCGGGTGCAGCACTGAGGGTTGC
>NW_007728928.1:256587-269757 GCF_000696425.1 Galeopterus variegatus
TGCGATCCGTTGCCGGACACGAAAAAAGACAAAAAGGGAAAAAAAAAAAAAAAAAAAAAAAGAAATTCACATCAAATCTGAGACACCCTGAGTACTGGTCTTGAAAAGACAGAGACAAAGAAGATATCTGGTCTCCATCCTCCTGACGGTCCTGAGTTCTGTCATCTCCAGCCTGGTCTCCCGACTTCCAGGCTCTCTCCAGCCTATCCTTCCTCTTCCAAGTAATCCGACTGCTAAAAGCCTCTCCAGGGGCCGGCCCGGTGGCGCACTGGAGAAGTGCGCTGCTTGGGAGTGCGGCGGCGCTCCCGCCGAGGGTTCGGATCCCACGTGGAGACTGGTTCCCGCTCGCTGGCTGAGTGCGGTGCGGGGGCAACACCAAGGGTTGCGATCCCGTTGCCGGTCCCCGGTATGGGCACGACACCGAGGGTTGCGATCCCGTTGCCGGTCAGTAAAAAAGAGACAAAAAGGGAAAAAAAAATAAAGCCTCTCCAAAGCTTCCTGCTGCCTGAGGGATAGAGGACCAAATCCCTGGCACCCTCTCCAAGCCCATGGCCCCTCTGACCGGAACCCACCCTCGCATCTAGCCCTTTGAACCACCTCCACGTGGGACACGCCCAGTGTGAGCCAGTTCTCATATCCTGTTGCTATATCCACACCTTACTCATCTTGCTCCCTCCACTTGGAATGCTTTCTCCCTTCTCTACTCCCACAAAACCCTTTTTCTCCAAGGCCCTATTCCAACATCATATCTCTGAGTTCACAGAAGAGAATCCCCTAAAATCCCTGTCTGTTCTTTACACCATTATAGCACGTCCTATAGAATGACTGGCTTTATGTGTATCTGTCTCCCCAACTAGACTATGTCCTTAAGGGGCAAGACTGAGCCTTATCTATCTTTACCTCTCTGGGTGCTTTTCACATGTTTTTTGAATGAAGGAGAATCCCTACCAGCAGTTTATATAATAAAGAACAGAATAGGGGCTCAGGACAAGGGCCCACAGTTGTATTAGATGCCCCAAGCCAGAGGTTCTCAACCACTGTGGGTCTAGCTCAATTGAAAAATCATTGGTCACTAATAAAAAAGTGCCAAAATTTGTTAATAATTTACTAAAAACAATTAGATCAGACTCAAAGTTAATATGCCTTCTTAAATGCAAGAAAAAGGGATGGAGTTACAGGTGACAGCATGATGTCTAATCCCAGACACCCTTGTGAATATCATCAATCTTACACAGAATGACAAGAGAACTTACTGACAATGCCTGCCTTAAGTGGTATGAAATGGTGACTTGGGCTGCTCATCTTTGGGGAATGTGATGAGAAACAAGGAAAACAGGCAGTTTCTAAGCTTCTCCCGTTACCATCATTGATCTTTTTACTGCTACACAGACTCAAATACGGACGGGCCACACAGCTGTAATCCTCATTAGGATGCCAGGTTCCGACTGGGGTGTGTGGGGGACAGCTATGTTGGGGCCAGAGACTAGTGGAACACTAGGTCATCCATACTTTGGGTAATCTGTTTTGATAAGAGAAAGATCAAGACATTTACCTGGGTACCATAAAATAGATGTCCATTTACTCTTTTCCACTGAGACATCTCCCAAATCTCTCACTATTTATTCTGGAGTAATTGGAAAGTGACTGGAGTGCGGGAGGAATAGAAAGAGTCAGTTACAAAAAAGAAAACCGAGTAAGGATTGAGGAATGGCACAAACTCAAATGCAACAAGATACTATACAACTTCCTGCCTTAAGAGTTGGCTTTTCTATATATCTCATATAGAGAAACTTCACATAGAGACTCATTTTGCAGCTGCTTGGATTTTTTTACTGTGAAGAGGAGGTGGTGTTACAGAAAAATGGAAAAAAAGGAGATGGCAGTAGAATGCTAACACAGTAGGGGCCAATATAACATCTGCGGGCCTGATGATTTTTAGACATTTTGGGGGTAAACAAGTAATACCAACGAATTATATTTATAGCGAATGTTAAAATGTTTATGCTTCTATGAGGAAGTGACATGATTCCACAGGAACAGTCAAGATGTAACTTTTCTATTTGTGTTTAGAGCTTGCTTTTCTTATCCTGTTCTCCAAAACGTACATTAAGCTAAATTATCTCATGCTAGTTCTCAACCTCAGCTCTTTTATTTGGCAAATGTATCAGAAAATTCCATTTGGTTACTGGAGTCATCCCAAAGTGAAAAAATAGCATTTCCAGAAGGCCAGCATTCATTCCATCCCTTTCTTGCATTTATGTAACTCAATAGTGGCTTTGTTTTCTGACTGTTCACACAAAGAACACACATACAGCAACTGATGGAATACCACCCAAATGTTTTAACGACTCTACATGTATATATGGTAGGCAAAGAAAAATACAGCGTTAGCCCTTATTCTGGTGACTTATTATTCTTTCCAAATACTCTTAATTTGACAGCAGCACACAAATATCATTTGAGAACAGCCCTAGTTCAGAGGGCAGGAGGTGCCGCCTGCCTGAGTACTGGCCAGTCCACTTCTGCAGGGAGAGCCTGGGGCTCATCATTATTGGAAGTTAGGCTGGCAGCTGTTCTGCGGCTTTTAAGAGGAGCTTCAAGAACCTGGAGCAGTACCCCCTCCCAACTGGCTCACACAGGAAGCCAGCAGGTACACCTCCTGAATCTGTCTGCTCAGCCCATCTCACAAATGTAATCTGTTTTAAGGGTTGCTGAGTCCAGTGAAGCTAGAGCAAGATCTCAAGACTCTTCTTCTCTTTTGAAATACATGTAGATCTTTCTGCTTTAGTCTTAAAGAGCCCCAAATGTCTGATATTAATGCCCCAATAGGTTTAGCAGACGAAGATTAATACCTCTTTCAATTGCTGTGAGATCTTTCAATTCTGAGCACTATAAGCAATAATCTTTTTAAAGAACACTCTGGTCACTGTCAGAAAAGAGTTTTCTAAATCTCTTAACATAAATTTCAGAAGATTCTCTTCCCTACCTTTTTATAGATTTAGTCAAGAAATAACTACATTTTTTAAAATAACTGATACTAAATGTTCTCTGTATCTCCCTATTCCCTCTGCAGAAATAAAACACCAGGGCTTTTTGATTGTGCCAAGAATGCAGCAATTGATAAAGTCATGATCATCAGGGCTGACAGACAATACTTCCACAGTCAGCAGGACTACACTTAACACCAGCTTTTCATTTACATGCAGTGCATTTCACTGTGGTGAAAACAGAGTTCAAGGGGCTAGACTTTTAGGAAGACATGGTCTAATAGGGTCAATATTAGTTCCTCATTTTTCCAGAAGCATTTTCACATCAGCATAAAAGGGAGAAGAGAAGTACAAAAAAAACCCCCAGGTTTTGAATAAAATAACCCCTCCCCCCCCCCACCATGAATTAACTTAAAGGACTACACATATAGTGTTGGCATTAATAGACTCTTATTAAATTGACCACTGTTGAGTATACTGGTTACAGTTTATCAATTTATGGGTAAGGAATTCTCAGCATCTGGGTAGTTCATGGTAAAATATTTTCCTGATGAAAATAGGATGAATTACATGTCTATTTGCTGCTTTCTTTACTCCGAAGCGACAGTACTACTAGGATGTGTCTAAGGAGATAAGGCCCTCTGCAACCCAAGTGCAAACAGTAGAATGATGGAAGAACAACTGAGAGGGTTTCAAACAGCAGCAGTGACTGGCAAATTAGATACTCAAGTCCATAATTATGCACAGCATTTTACAACTTAGCAATTAAAATGCTATCTCCCTGGGAACAGGACCAAGCTAAAATCCTGTCTTCAGCAATGTACTCCTATATCAACCAGGATTCTTCCAGAATTATGTTAAAAAAAAAAAACCCAAAACAAACAAACAAAAACCACAAAAAACCCTCTAAATTGACTGAAGGTAATGTAATTTGGGTGCCATACCCACACTAGAGTTTGAGCAAGTCCTGTTCAAATTCGAGCAACTCATCCCTCTGTCTTTTCATCTCTTCCTATTGTGTACTTTGTGAACAGAGCTACCGCTGGCTTTCTGACCACACAACTCATATCAGCTGTTCACACTGGATCAAGGAAATCCTGTTCTGATAAGCCTCCTATGACAAGGTCAATTTACGACAAGGAAGAACTCTCTCGTACAGTTCAGAAAATGAGGCACTTATCACAGAGATAAATGGATCATCACTTCACTCTCCCGTTACCATCATTGATCTTTTTACTGCTACACAGACTCAAATACGGACGGGCCACACAGCTGTAATCCTCATTAGGATGCCAGGTTCCGACTGGGGTGTGTGGGGGACAGCTATGTTGGGGCCAGAGACTAGTGGAACACTAGGTCATCCATACTTTGGGTAATCTGTTTTGATAAGAGAAAGATCAAGACATTTACCTGGGTACCATAAAATAGATGTCCATTTACTCTTTTCCACTGAGACATCTCCCAAATCTCTCACTATTTATTCTGGAGTAATTGGAAAGTGACTGGAGTGCGGGAGGAATAGAAAGAGTCAGTTACAAAAAAGAAAACCGAGTAAGGATTGAGGAATGGCACAAACTCAAATGCAACAAGATACTATACAACTTCCTGCCTTAAGAGTTGGCTTTTCTATATATCTCATATAGAGAAACTTCACATAGAGACTCATTTTGCAGCTGCTTGGATTTTTTTACTGTGAAGAGGAGGTGGTGTTACAGAAAAATNCCCCCTCCCCCCCCACCATGAATTAACTTAAAGGACTACACATATAGTGTTGGCATTAATAGACTCTTATTAAATTGACCACTGTTGAGTATACTGGTTACAGTTTATCAATTTATGGGTAAGGAATTCTCAGCATCTGGGTAGTTCATGGTAAAATATTTTCCTGATGAAAATAGGATGAATTACATGTCTATTTGCTGCTTTCTTTACTCCGAAGCGACAGTACTACTAGGATGTGTCTAAGGAGATAAGGCCCTCTGCAACCCAAGTGCAAACAGTAGAATGATGGAAGAACAACTGAGAGGGTTTCAAACAGCAGCAGTGACTGGCAAATTAGATACTCAAGTCCATAATTATGCACAGCATTTTACAACTTAGCAATTAAAATGCTATCTCCCTGGGAACAGGACCAAGCTAAAATCCTGTCTTCAGCAATGTACTCCTATATCAACCAGGATTCTTCCAGAATTATGTTAAAAAAAAAAAACCCAAAACAAACAAACAAAAACCACAAAAAACCCTCTAAATTGACTGAAGGTAATGTAATTTGGGTGCCATACCCACACTAGAGTTTGAGCAAGTCCTGTTCAAATTCGAGCAACTCATCCCTCTGTCTTTTCATCTCTTCCTATTGTGTACTTTGTGAACAGAGCTACCGCTGGCTTTCTGACCACACAACTCATATCAGCTGTTCACACTGGATCAAGGAAATCCTGTTCTGATAAGCCTCCTATGACAAGGTCAATTTACGACAAGGAAGAACTCTCTCGTACAGTTCAGAAAATGAGGCACTTATCACAGAGATAAATGGATCATCACTTCACGGCTGCTGGCAAGCTGTGAGTCGTCCATAGCCTGGCACAGATCATGGGTGCCTCTCCAGAAGAGTCACTTTTATACCTATTTTATATCAGTGATTTCAAAAATGGATTGCACACAACAATTCCTTGAACTTAAGACAAGTGAACAGATATGATATGGGGGGGGGGGAGGAAGAGGAATGGATAAAGGGACATGAAAATCAACTACAATGTATATTGAGACGTTAAAATACAAATAAATAAATAAGTGGATTGCAGTCAGGACCAGCCACATAATTTGGGGGACTCAGTACAAAATGAAAATGTGGATCCCCTTGTTCAAACAGTATTCCCAATTTTGAGAATAACAGGACATTAAACCTTCCACGCATGGGGCCCTATGCAACTGTGCAGGTTGCATGCACGTGACTGGGCCTGTCAACATATGAACATGCATGCATTTGTTCTGCAGACATTTATTAAGCACTGTCTACACGTAGTGGCGGCTGTCATTTATGGAGCATGAGGATTGAGATGGGGGCTCTAGAGTCAGATGGCCTGATGCTTAGCTCCACCACTAACTAGCTATGACCCTGCACACATTATTTCATCTCTCAATCCCTGGTCAGCCTTATCCATAAAGGGGATAAACAGCAACCAAGTTACTGGGCTGTCAGGATTAACTGAGAAAATGCACAGAAAGGACTCTGAACAGCTTGGCATGGAATAAGTTTTAATTAACTAGTTATAATTTAAGTAAGACACAAGTAAAATGTAACCATCATGAGGGCAGTGCAAATGGTTACCGAGGCAGAGTATAGAGGATGCTCAGGCAGATTAGAAGTCAAATCCAGGTGGGAAAACTGGGAAAAAGGAAGCTTTATGAATGAAATGCATTTGAGACAGGGTTTTTAGGAAACCAAGAATATTCACTGATGGGAGTTTAGATGTGTTTTTCCCCCCAAAACTCATGTGGAAATTTGATCCCCAATGTGGCAGTGCTGGAAACTGACTGACTCATGGGGGCAGAGGAGTAGTGAGTGAGTTCTCACTCTATTAGTTCCCGTGAGACCTGATTGTTTAAAGGACTCTGGCACCTTCTCTCTCTCTCTATGTTTCCACCATCTTGCAATGTGAGATCCCTGGGTCACTGTCGCCACCACCAGATGGACTTTGGACTTCTCAGCCTCAGAAACTGTAAGCAATAAATTTTGTTTTCTTTATAAATCACCCAATTCCAAGTATTTTGTTATAAGCAACACAAAATGGACTAAAACAGAAAATTGGTATGAGGGAAAGTTTGGAATGTCTTAGAGACATATGTGGTGGTGAGCAGAATACTGATAGAAATGTGGACAGCAAAGCCCATGCGGATGATGAGGTATCAGATAGAAATGAGGAACTTATCGGGAATTGGACAAAAGATCACCCTTGCTACCCCATAGCAAGGAATTTGGCCGCATTGTGTCCATGCCCTTGGACTTTGTGGAAGGTGGAACTTAAGAGTTGTAAACCAGAGCATTTGGCCAAAGAAATTTCTAAGCAGCAAAGCATTAAAGAAGCTGCATGGTTGCTTTTACAAGCCTACTCTGAGTTATGGCAGCAAAATCATGATGCAAAGCCAGAAATTAAAAGGGATGCAGAGAGTAGTTTTGGAGTATTTGTAGCCCAGGCATGTGGTAGAGAAGCTGAGAGCAGGAGAAAAACACAAGGGTGAAGCAGATAAACTAGTTGCTAAAGACATTATCTTGGCGGTGAGGCAGCCAGATGCTAAGAAGCAGGACAATGGAAAAAATGTCCCAAAGGCATTTGAGAAGTCTGGAAGAGTGCCCCATCCATCACAGGCCCTGAGGCCTAGAAGGACTGAGTTATCCTGGAGGACAGACCTGGGGCGCAGCTGCCCTCAGGATCCTGCTCTCTGCATCCCAGCTGCTCTGGCTGGAGCAGCCCCCCATATGGTTTGTGCAGCAGCCCTGGAGAGTAGAGGCCCGAAACCTCGGTGACATTCACGTTGTGTTAAGTCTGCAGGCCGGCAGGATGTAAGAGCAGTGGAGGCGTGGCAGCCTCCACCCAGATTCCAGAGGATGTATGGAAAAGCCTGGAAGCCCAGGCAGAGACCTGCTGCAGGGGCGGAGCCACCACAGAGGTCATCTACTAGAGCAATGCCGAGCAGGAAAGTGGGGTTGGAGCCCCCACCAGGGAAATGTCTAGTAGAGCCAAGGCAGCGGGACCACCATGGAGACCCCAGACTTACGGAGCTACCAGAGTGGAATACTGGCCTGGAAAAGTTGAAGGCACCAGCGCAGCCCACTGGGCTGCACCTGGCAGAGCTTTGGGAATGAGGCTGCCTGATGCTTTGGGGGTCCAGATGCCCAGTTGTGCCCAGGATGCAGGACTTGGAGTCAAAGAACATTATTTTGGAGCTTTAAGACAGAATGTCTGCCCTGCTGGGTTTCGGACTTGTTTGGGGCCTGTTTCTCCTTTCTTCTGGCCTATTCCTCCCTTTTGGAATGGGAATGCATACCCAATGTCTGTTCCACCATTGTATCTTGGCAGTAGATAAATTTGGTTTTGTTTTTCAAGTTCACAGCTGGAAGGACTTTTGCTTTTGGTCTCAGCTGAGACTTTGGACTTTGGACTTTTAAGCTGGTGCTAGAGCAAGCTAAGACTTTTGGGACTTTTGGGACAGAATGATTATATTTCGTATGTGAGAGTGACATGAGTTTTGGGGGGCTGGGGGTGGAATGATGGAGCTTGGATGTGTTGTCCCCTCCAAAACTCATGCAGAAATTTGATCTCCAATGTGGCAGTGCTGGAAACTGATTGAGTCATGGGGGCGCCTTTATAAATTACCCAGTCTCAGGTATTTCTGTTATAGCAACACAAAACGGACTAATACATTCACTGAAATATGGAGTCAGGGCATAGGAACGTGAGGGGTCTATGTGGCATCCAAGATGATCTGTTAGGCTGTGACTGGAAGGACGAGTGGGTTTTGCTGGGTGCGCCCTCCATGACAAGCTGAGGAAGCACTGCCTTCCTCTGGTAGGCAACAGGGAAGCACAGCAGGCTCTGAGGCCAAGCAGTGGTGTGGCCAGAGCTGGTCCTGCAGACCCCGGGTCAGCAGGCCCAGAATGCCCAAATAATGTCCTTTTTGTTTTATGCCAAAGTATAAAACTTATTAAAGAAAACATAGGAGAAACCCTTCAGCAAATAGGGCTGGGCACAGACTTCATGAATACGACCCCAAAAGCACAGGCAACCAAAGGAAAAATAAACAAATGGGACTATATCAAACTAAAAAGCTTTTGCACAGCAAAAGAAACAATTAATAGAGCTAAAAGAATCAAAAAATGGGCAAAAGAGCTAAGCAGGCATTTCTCTAAAGAAGATATAAAAATGGCCATCAAAAAATGGGCAAAAGAGCTAAGCAGGCATTTCTCTAAAGAAGATATAAAAATGGCCATCAAAAAATGGGCAAAAGAGCTAAGCAGGCATTTCTCTAAAGAAGATATAAAAATGGCCATCAAAAAATGGGCAAAAGAGCTAAGCAGGCATTTCTCTAAAGAAGATATAAAAATGGCCATCAAAAAATGGGCAAAAGAGCTAAGCAGGCATTTCTCTAAAGAAGATATAAAAATGGCCATCAAAAAATGGGCAAAAGAGCTAAGCAGGCATTTCTCTAAAGAAGATATAAAAATGGCCATCAAAAAATGGGCAAAAGAGCTAAGCAGGCATTTCTCTAAAGAAGATATAAAAATGGCCATCAAAAAATGGGCAAAAGAGCTAAGCAGGCATTTCTCTAAAGAAGATATAAAAATGGCCATCAAAAAATGGGCAAAAGAGCTAAGCAGGCATTTCTCTAAAGAAGATATAAAAATGGCCATCAAAAAATGGGCAAAAGAGCTAAGCAGGCATTTCTCTAAAGAAGATATAAAAATGGCCATCAAAAAATGGGCAAAAGAGCTAAGCAGGCATTTCTCTAAAGAAGATATAAAAATGGCCATCAAAAAATGGGCAAAAGAGCTAAGCAGGCATTTCTCTAAAGAAGATATAAAAATGGCCATCAAAAAATGGGCAAAAGAGCTAAGCAGGCATTTCTCTAAAGAAGATATAAAAATGGCCATCAAAAAATGGGCAAAAGAGCTAAGCAGGCATTTCTCTAAAGAAGATATAAAAATGGCCATCAAAAAATGGGCAAAAGAGCTAAGCAGGCATTTCTCTAAAGAAGATATAAAAATGGCCATCAAAAAATGGGCAAAAGAGCTAAGCAGGCATTTCTCTAAAGAAGATATAAAAATGGCCATCAAAAAATGGGCAAAAGAGCTAAGCAGGCATTTCTCTAAAGAAGATATAAAAATGGCCATATACATTGTATATTGACAAAATAAAAATTAAAAAAAACAAAAAACAAAAAACAAAGTATAGGACAACTGATGATATAAGTCTGCAATGTGAGAGATACACACGTAGATCAGAATCCATTAGCCCACCACAAATACTAACCTCTTTGACCAGTCTTGCCTGCCACCAATATTCACAAATACTTCATGAAAAGGAGTTACAACCAACTCTTTTAATGAGAAGCTAAGTGGTGTTGGGCATGCTAGGATTTTAAAGACTGGAAAACACAAATCAAAATAAATTATTTCCTTATCCCACTGCATAAACAAAAACTAGGGAACTAGAAGCTGGAATACAGCACACCATGCTGGCCTCTGCTCGGAGTGGCTGCACCTGTGCCCTCAAGTGGTCCCCAAGACTGCTGTCCTGCTCCTTACAACAACCTTAAGTGAGCACCACACTAGGAGAGAAAAATGCCATCACACAGCCTACCTTCATTTCCCATAGAGCATTCTACCAGCACTAATGCTCCTGGATTTCAGAATTTTACAATAAAGCCCAAACTATTTCAATTACGTAATGAGCACATATTGCTGATCATGGGTCAGGACTGTTCTCTACCATCATTTCTACATCCCTACTCTTATTCTATGCCATTCAGTATGTTACAGTCATCTGCCATTTTTTAAATATAATGGTAAACTACAAGAGCCAAACAAAAAGCAACAAATTGGAAGACTATTAGGCTTGATTCTGATTTTCTCAGGGAGCAGGGTAGAGAGAGACAGTGAACTCCTACATACACTTGCAAGCAGGGCCAGGTGGAGGAGTCAGCCCCCTTGCCTCCCCACCATCTCCTCCTTATGTATTTGTGCTAAGTTTGTAAAAATCAGCCTGCAGACCTAAAGGGGTGGTACAGAGCAGAAGACCCAGGGGATCTTTACGAACTGATGCAGTGCCTAACACGCTGTCTGTGATATAGCGACCAGCCAAGAGCCCAGTGGTCAGAGTCCGAACATGCCTAACCTACAGAAATACACACGCTCGGGTGAAGAGATGGATTCACCTCTGCCGACCAGGCCTGTGGACACTCTGCCTGTCTCTTTATTTCACAGCAACTGTTCCTATAGATACAAAGGAAATTAAACCCACTTTTTTTGGTGGGGGCGGGGGAGAACAAGTGTTTATTGACAGTTCATTTTTCTTTTCTTTAAAATTAAAAAAAATTGTATTAATTGAAACGATTGTACATACTTGTGTGCAATATGTGATCCTCAAATCAGTATCATTACTATATTTATCATTATACAATATAATCATTTTTTGTGGCTCTTTACTGATTTGTTGCTAACCCACTTTTCTCATTACTTTAATGATAGGTAGATCACAAACTACCACTCCGTCACCATCCCAAGTGATTTTCACGAGAGCAAACAGACTTTAGTCGGACCATTCATCATCCAGGGTGTTGAACAACATGCTTCTGGGAAAACTTCACACTGGCGACTGTGGGGTAAGTCTAGGTAGCTGATTTGTCTTAATTATCACTAATTTCTACAAGCTTATAAATGTGCTGTGCAAGCAACAAATCTTGAAGAAAAGTGCCAGTGATTTCACATATAAGGCTGAACATACTTTTTTTTTCCCTAAAAATAATTTAAATTTCCAATGATGTTTCTTGTACCTGATGTGCCCTTATCAGGCAAAGGGCTTCAGACTCCTTAGGAGAGTTACGGCAGGACACATGTTGGCTCTGGCTTCTGGGAAGGCCTTCCCGATGTCACATGCACGCAAAGGGGAGGGAGGTGGTTCAAGAAAGCCCAGGACACTGTGGGCCCTTACAGACCTTCCCATGAGGTGGGACTGGCTAGGCCTCCCAGGAAGGTCTTAATGCAGAATACTGCCTAGATCTGGGAGGAGGACAGGACCCAGTTGCTGGGTATATAGAGGAGTACAGTTCCTTAGTGATATGCAGAACGCTAATACCACACACCACTTTACTGCCATTCTGGGATATGACTGCTTTTTACAACATCATCTCTCTGAGGTCCATTCCAATTTGCATAGATAATTTTTGCAGAATCCCCTGTGACTTCTGCAGCTGCACAGTTCAACATGGCTATTTTCAGCACAGTAGGCATTCTGAATTCAACCTCTCTGTCTCACCAAAGACTCTGTTGCTGAAGACAACACAACCTGCTCATGGAAACACACTGATCCACCACATGCTTAACCAAGATCAGGCTGAAGACTGACTCATTAGCCCAGGCTGGGAAGCTCTACCCATATCCCCACAATACCCAATTTGCACAGCCTGCTCTCCTGGTGCCACTGGAGTTTCCAGGTGGCTCCACAGGCAGGAAGCCCTTATGGAAACGTTTCCTAGGCTGCGTGCAGACCAGCTACTTTTGAGGCCTGAGGAACAACTAGCAAGCAGCTCAGGAGCCTGAGCTGGGGACCATGATGGAGCATCTTCCTCTCATGCCCTGGGCCTCTCTGCTGTTTGTAAATGAAAGGGAATTGGAGGGTGTGCCAAGATCAAGCTGCTGTGTCCATTTCCTGAATGCTTGAATAGGAACTATCATTGTAATATTACCTAAAAATGTGAACTTGAAACTCATGTCAACTCCAGTGCCAGCATGGATGCCAGAGTATGTGCTGGAGGGTGTGCCAAGATCAAGCTGCTGCGTCCATTTCCTGAATGCTTGAATAGGAACTATCATTGTAATATTATCTAAAAATGTGAACTTGAAACTCATGTCAACTCCAGTGCCAGCATGGATGCCAGAGTATGTGAGCTCCTAGTAAGAGTGGAGAAAAGGAGCCCTCGGACCTCAGTGACTTTAAGTCAAGCATGGCCCTCTGCTTTTCTCCCTTATCTGGGCTGACAAATACACCACCGTAATTTGGTTTCAACTATAACTTTTTATAGGAGATTCAATCAAGAACTTACATTCCATTTGAGTCCATTTTAAACAAGTTTCATCAGCAATATACTTTTAAAATAGGAGTATACTAAACACAGCCAACAAAAACCAAAGAATTCTACTTAAAACTTGCTTTGATGTTATCATTTTATTGTGCTACAAAGTGTTTTGCTTTTACCTATCATTTAATTTTATAAAAAGATACTGATTCATTTTCTCCTGCTTAAGTTCTGTCCCTAGTTACTTAAATTAGCTCTTTTGCTGTTAAAGGTTCATTACCAGAGTGGAAAGTAGAGGAAACTCTTTTTTTGGAAGGCTGGACTAACTATGTGAACTGTGAATATAACATGGTAAACCATTCCACTAAATAAAGTTAAAAAAAAAAAAAAA
>NW_007728929.1:0-8185 GCF_000696425.1 Galeopterus variegatus
TTCAAAATAAAATTGAGCAGGTCTTGATGTTACATTTTGAGCACCAAACTGAATTTAGGGAGAGCAGAAGTACCAGGCCTCTCTGGGGACCTGGACTAATGCCTCCTGAGGCCCCTGGCTCAGCTGTGGCAAGCTAATAAGGTTACCCTGAAGCAGATGCAGTTGTTAATACAGATGTGGCATGGGACCTCCTGAGGCAGGTCACAGTCATGATAACTCATGGTAATATGCAATATACTCATTATGAAAGCTTGTGACGGGAGCACCGTAAACCAGAGGCATCATAGCACGTCACGCTCCCTTTGTCTCCTTCTCCCTCAATTTACCTGATGGAAGGCAGGTTGACGGACAATTTTCTTAAGACACACACACACACACACACACACACACACACACACACACACTCACACACACACACACACACACACGGTGGTTGGGGTAGTTTTGTCTGGGATGCATTTCCTCCAACACACAGGATTCTAAATCCTTCTAAGGCAATTAAAGTTATTTGGGAAGTACGTACAGAAAATCTCATGGAAATCAAGTGTGACAGCTGGTGTGAGTGTCCAGATAAAGGAAATGCCACTATTTATGGACATGATGGAGGGGAGTGGTTTTTGGCAGCTAGTTTCAAGTTTCATAGTGTGTGGTGAAATGTCTAATACTGTGGATGAAGGCTGATTATAAATAAAATGCTGTGCTTCTTCAACTCTTCCCACTAATCACTATCTGAAATAACACTTTGAAGAAGATAGACGTAAACTACTGGATTTAATTTTACTTAAAATCCTATTGAAGAGAGCGAGCTGATTCGAAGCTTACAAAATCACAGAATGTCCTGAATGATGGAAGATCGAATGTACGCTGCACACGGAAACAATAACTTTTAAAATTGCACGCCAGTAACCTACTTAATGCAGGAAAGCACTGAATAATGTACAGAGTAGGTTAAGCACTCAAAGAATCTGATTTGTTTGATATTTTCTGACTAATAGGGCACTGCAACCCTTTTGCTACTAATATTCTGATTTCTAGCCCTAGAAGACGGACAAGCAGGTTGACTTCAGAAATTCCCCAACCACTTCGTTAACAAGGATGGCGGGTTACAACATGGTAAGCAGTAGCTTCTGGACACATGGGAACTGCCTTCTGTGGGATTTGCAACCTTCCCAATCCTCAAGGGAGTGGGGGTGCAGAATAGAAAATGTGAGCGGAGTTAAACCTCCTTTGTGAATCTTGTTTTCCCAAGAGAAACTCTACTGCTCAGTCATAGTTTAGCTCATCTGAACCAGTTTCCCTTCCTCTATAAGTGGTCATGACGAGAACAATATTGTGCTCTAATTTGAAATCAAATGTTCAATGTTACAAATGATGGCTTCAGTGCAGTTAGAATTGATGGGGGAAAAGGCCTTAACATTCACACATAGGGATAACCACCATTCTGAGATACTTGCAAATGAAGACCTGTAAAAATAAGCTTCAATCAAATGAAACATAAAAAACAAAAAGATAAGAATAAGGACATAAAAGCAAAGCATGATTTCAAATACACTATTATAATGTATGGATGTGGGATTCTATAATTCAAAGGCAACATTTCTAAATAACTTTCACATCACAAGATCTATTTCTGCAACACATAAAACCAATGTAAATTTCATCATTTAAGTTTCCTCATTCATTCATTCAATCTATGCATCAGTCATCTATTCAACAAACTTCTCTTTTTTTTTTTTTCCTTTTTGTCTTTTTTCGTGTCCGGCAACGGATCGCAACCCTCAGTGTCGCGCCCGTACCGGACCGGGACCGGCAACGGGATCGCAACCCTCGGTGTTGCTCCCACACCTCGCTCAGCCAGTGAGCGGGAACCGGTCCGTATGTGGGATCCGAACCCTCGGCAGAAGCGCCACCGCGCCCCCAAGCGGCGCACTGTAGCAGTGCGCCACCGGGCAGGCCCCTCAACAAACTTCTCTTGCATGCAAATACACTTTAAAATGTATTCTATTAAGATATTAGAGATTGTAAGCAAGTCCAATAGGGCTTGGCCATCAGAACAGACAATCTGTTATTTGATATAAGAATCCAGTGAAGATGATTGCCTAGGATATTTCAATAACAAAATCCATATCTAACGTAGGTATGGGTTTAGAGTTGGATGTGGCTCCAGGAAGAAACAAAAAAAGTGGTAACTGAAATAGACTAAAGTCAATTATGTTTGTGACGAGTATTTTCATCATAGAACAAGATACTTATATTGTAGGTACAATTCTTTAAGCTGTGTCTTACAGTGGCCATTAGGTCAGATTTTTGGTCTGTAGTTAACAAGACTGCAGAGTTTCATAGGGTAAACCTGATTCACCTGAGCCTTAAACTATGTTCATTATTTATTTCAACTATAAAGATCAAAATAAAATAGCACTTGTGTATATTTTTCTCAGTTGCTTCATGTCTATTTTACTCTTTCATTAGTGGGGAAACAGGCAAGAAAAGACTATGATTCAAGATCACACAGCTAGTTAGTGGCTGAATTAGATCTAGAATGTTGGCTTTCTTATTGATGACCCAGGGTTTATATACCTTAGATCCTATGGCTTTGATTGATCTTAAATTACCAAAGTTAGCATAGTCAATAATATCAGAGAAGAAAACAGAGCATAGTACGAAAAGTAAAATGGATCCACATATGTTCTGTGCAAGGCAACTATGGCCTGAATCAAACAGAACAGTGCAAACTGATTAGCCATACAGATAACCATCTTCTTCCAATTTATAATAAATTGATAGCAGTATTTTTTATGACAAAGATGGTTCAAAGATTTAAAAGTTGCCGGACACACTAATGACAATTAAGATCAGCCTGGTTTATATCAAGCCCCTTTTTAGCACTATGTTATTGGTTTGGTCCGACACCATCCCCTGCAGTGTGTGGAGACAGGCCAGGAGTGTGAGGGCTGCAGAGCAGAGCAGGAAGAAAATCAACTGTGAAATTGGTAATTTTATTGAGTTTCACGGGGGGCTTTGTTGTTAAAGACACAATGCAATTGGAACAGAGCGCCTGTGGTAACACCATGTACACAGTGCCCATTTCATGGCCAAAGGTAAACTGCCTCTAACCAAAAGTTATACATGCACAATACATCCCTCCTCGAGAGCATTTTGCCAAAGTGGAATAATGGATCCAATGAAGGATGAATGGTTACGTTGCAGGGATGGGGGCTTTGCCAAAAGCACAGGTAGACCGGTGTGTCTTTCCCTACCAACATCTCAGAAGGTTCCTTTTCTGAATAGGGCCTCCCAGATTGGGTTTATAGAAAAGCTGCCCTTTCACTATAAATAATAGGAAGGTCCCAGAAGGAGTACGTGAGAAAGACAGGGGCAGAAGGAGAGGACAGACCGAAATGTAATGCCTGAGCAGCTGAAATCATTTGGTACTCTCAATCCCCCAGGTAAAATAAGAATTAAACATAGCTAACAGGATATTACTCCCAGTTGGAAAAGATCTGCTTGCTGGCAATGTGAAAGTGAAGCTAACAACAATTGGTGTTTGTTCTAGGGTGGTATTTCCCTCCCTACAAAAGCGTGAAGTAGGAATAGTTAAATAAAGTATGCCGGTGAACTGCTTAAATACATTTGCAGCTTCTGTGCCTTCCACGGCTATCCTCGTAGTGGGTTAATTTGGTGTCAGATGGAAGGATGCCTAAAGATGTTCAAGAAGTCAAGACGGGGCAGGACAGCCAGCCCTGGTAGGTGAGGTTAAGTGGCGGTGAAAGCAGGAACACTTTCATTCTTTGAGAGGAGAGAGTGTACAGAAAACGCTTTCTCCCAGACAGCACTTGAGTCCAAACAGCAAGCTACTATTGCAAGAGGCTTTCATTTTTATCTTGCATTTTGACTACATTTTTGCAAGGAAAGAAACTAGGAAAATCAAAACAGCCCAGTTTAATTTAAACTGCATGCGGGTGTAGCAATGCTGTACTTTCCTACGTGGGGGCACATCTCAGGAAATTTTGCCCTCCCCCTGGGACTAAGTTGTCACGGTTGGCTTCTCCCCATACACGGGAAGTATTTGGGTCAGACTATGTGTGAAAAAGGAAGGAAAAGGTGGTTACATTGCCAGGAGATCACATTGTTACCCCTCCCTTTACCCCCCAGGAGAGGGGCACTCAGTTCACTATTCATGCTGAAAGTGACAGAAGATGACCAGCTGGCATTTTTCACTCATTTATTTTTTGTGCAATCATTATAATAGTTACACTCACCAGCGCAGTATAAATACAATACACCTGGATATGTCTACATTTCCAGGATATAGATGAGGGGTATTAATTCATTTTCAGTAGAGAAAACAATGAACACAATGTTGTGCTCTTTCCAAAAGATACAACTTGTGTGTTCGTGTGTGGCCAAGTATGTCAGAGCATCTGTATATACCAGTTTCACTTTCAAACACGCATTCAAACTGAAGCAGTCTTTTAACACCCGTATGGTTTTTCAGTTGCACTGTATTCTATGCTGCTTTTCTTTTTCAAAATGCAATTAATATGGTTGTGTGTTAAATGATTCAGTGAAAGTAAATCTTTTATATTCAGGTAAGCAATTCAGCCTTGTAAGGTTTTATGGGAATTAGATTTTTTTGAAGTCTGGGTTGAGCATGCCCATAACTCTGACAGAGCCCTGCAGGCTCTTGTCTTCACCTTCAAATCATAAGACAGAGAAATCAAGCTCCCTCTGTGCTCTCAATTATACCAAAAAACACGGAGCAGAAGTCTTCAGTAATTCAATCCCTGTGGAAGCGTCTTCGCACTGTTTGCACTGCTGGAACTGCTGACAGCAGCAATCCCACCATCCCCCCGGTAGACTGTCAGAGTTCCTCATACAGAGTGAGCGGCTCTGCGCTGTCCCAGGGCTCCTCCTCCAGAGACCTCAGAGCACATGCATGACTTTTGATGCTCGCTTCATACAGTGGCCAAGAGGCCAAAACACATCACAATGAGAGTTCTCATACTCTTACAAGGTGCTTTGTACTCAAAGTAATAAGTTCTGTGGCTACATGTGGGCCTGAGTTGGTGTAATTTAATCACAAGTACAGCTGCATAAACACTGTACTAAGGAATGTCTGCCTGCAATTGGATTCTTTCTTTGAAAACACACTGTAGAAAATTCCTGAGTGCCATTTTCCATATGGTTAATGAGCAAATGTATCATGACCAGCTTTTAAAAGTAATCTTAATTTATGAGTTGTAGCGTTTCTAGCACATGTGCACAAGAACCTACACACACCCTGCGTTCCTCCTTATCACGCAACGCCACTTCATCGTTTTCTGCCAGACGACACCAAAAAGAACCACTGTGTGTTCAATTGGCTTAAATCATCAGTCACAGCCTATAGGTGACATCCCAGCCGCTGCCAACCTCTTCCAATCTCTCTCCCCCACCAAAAAAAGTATTATAGGTATGTTAGTCCACATGTGACACAAAAGTGCTATTCATTTAAAAAAGTTTCACTTTATAAACACAGATACGAAAAAAACCTTTCAAAAAAATCCTCCCATCCCAAACTCTGCTATTATATCACACTCAAGTTTTTCCATTCTTTTTAATGAAATAAAAGACAGAGGGTAGAGATTATTCTACAAATCAAACCTGTTGCTATATATTTCAGCCCCTACCCTTTGACTATAGCTCAAATGGGAAACACAAATTAAATGAATTCCTAACACGATATTCAAAATTCCAAAGTAGCTGAGTAAATTTGGAATTCACTAGATAAATAGAATTTGTTTCAGTGTGTATGCTGAAGTTAATTGGATTTTTCAAGCAAGATTTTTGTTATCATTTTGCCATAGGATATGTTTCTTATTTTAGATTGTTATGCCCACGTATTAAAAATATTGCAAATCTTTATCTTTTAAAAAGATATAAAGATACATATGAATACATTACTCACCAAGATAATAGAAATACACTTCACTATGATACGTAATATCAATTTTACTTCTTTTTGTTGTTGATATAGTTTTATTACAAAAATATAATTCAAATCTTTTCCCATGTAGGAACATAGCTTCTTCTGTATGCAATTCCCCAAATAATGGCAGAAACGTTCAGGTCCCTGTTAATATAAATTATTACAGAAAACATATAACTGGACAATTGGTAGAATTAGTCTCCTTTTGCAGAACAGCATCACATATTCAAATATTAACATTTATTCATTTAAGCAACTCCACCTTCAACTTTATAATTACCGATTCACTCTTTAATTTGTATATTAATATTTGTTGAAGATATGGCTTAATTAATATTACACATCTATCACAAGTTTTGTAAGGAAGTAGGCATATTGGGCTAACATGCTACTACTAGAGTTGGAACACAATTGTCACTTTTTTTTCATTAACTAATAATCTGCTTTACTTTATGTATTTCTCATCATTGCTCTTCTGCTGATTCAAGCTTAGCTCAGCACATGTTCCCTAAGGCTTGAGAAAGTGATGGCTAGTTGTTCTCTTCCTAGCATAGGTAAGCCTAGTTCACCTGAATGGGTACTTATTGTCTCAGACAGAAATGGTCACCAAATGGTAATCGATATGGTGTCACGACAGTTCACCTGGATGCCCTGTCTCAAATGCACCTTTGCTTTTTAGAGATTCACATTTACAATTTTCCACATTTTTCTGTGGCCTGCCCATCTCTCTACCAGCCAAAAGTTCACAGAATTAAAAAAACATATCTTTTACTTCAGTGCTCCTGCAATGTTAGGCAGACTCTGTAAGGGCAAGTAAATGTACTAATTCTAAAGGTAACACAGTTCAAAATGAACTTCTTCATAAAAAGAAGCTTTTAATGAATAAAATAAGTTCAATCAAATTTGAAGACATTGACAAAACTTACCTGAGCAAAATTTTTGAAGGACTATATTGAATAAATTTGAATTTTTATCATTTGGGGACACAGGTGGATGCTTGTTATTTTTAAATCTCAGCCTTTCTTGGTCTTTTTATTTAAAAAATGCTTTTCTACAGCCAATGTGAAGAAATGTCTTAAATTATACCAATTCATGCCAACATTGTTGCATGAGTATTCTAGCTGCCAGTAAGCACGCATTTGGTGAAGGAGGAGGGACTAAAAATTTATGATACAAACTGGAGTTATGGATTGCTCTGTGGCTTTGTGCCCCATCTGTCAAACTGGGGTGTCTGAACGGAGAGAAAGCAAGAAATTCCCACAAATCATAGACTGCAGTGCTGTTCAGTCCTTACTTTAAAGGTATGATTCTGTGTGAATAAAAAATGTACAGTTAGCATTCTGAAGTATTGAATGGCTTTTAAAAGCATTTAGAAAATATGTACAAGGATGAAAAGGTCACTCGCATAAAAGAGGGTATGCACAAGGTGAAAGCCTAATGAAACATTATGCGGTGTCTTTTTTTGGTGCTCAGAATAGCTCCAAGGTTAAGAGACTCCGAGTCAGTCTTCTGCAGATCCATTTCCTCTCTCCAGGCTTCTCATGTTAACCCAGTGATTTAGTGCTCTGCATTAAGAGCAATTCACCTGCCTCTGGTGTCCCTGTGGCCCGTCCCTCTGGGGAGCGAGGTGGAGAATAAAAGTTCCACATATGGTAAAGTCAAGCTGCTTGGAGCCTGCTGAGTGTCTGCTGTGGGGATAGCGGCTCCTGAAAGCCCCAGCTGGTACTTGGAAGAGATTCTGCATTACTACACCTCAGTGCCTGCCTGGTTCCCTTCGGAAACTGTTGGCTCCACATACGACAGCCATTTTAGATCTCTTCAACCCTTTTCTCCCGGTTCTGTATCCAACTGAACAGTTGGTCCTCTACTGCTAGATAATCAAATTCTTCCATCTGGTCCTATCCCTGTGGAACTGAAAAGGTGTAGCGTGCACCCGGTCCCAAACACATACCAGGAGAGGCACAGACTTCCCGACAAAAAGCAGTCCACAATAGAAAACAACAACAAAACCTTGATTTTAAATCTGGGGGAGGAAGGGGAAAAGAGAGTTAAATATGTATAAAATTATCTCGAAAAGAGAGATAGTCAAAACCTGCCTAAGTCACTAAACTGCATGAGCTACGGCTAAGCACAATGAGAACACGTTCCCTACACATTTGACTCCTGTCTCAAATCAATCACTTGAGATCTCCAGGCACATGCAGTGCCCTCCTCGAC
>NW_007728929.1:8815-13035 GCF_000696425.1 Galeopterus variegatus
CGAAAGAGGCACCATAATAGCTAATAGTTTCCATGATGATTCCTCCTACATTTCCTGGCACTATATTATAATTCCATGGACAGAATATATACTCTGCTTTCTTTCTTGAGGTGGTTTAGCCTTCCCTTTGAACTGTTCAACTATTCCTATAACAAAAAGGTCATCTGAAATTTAGCCTCCCTGCTTTTCCTCGGAGCCTAGAGTCGTTTGAAAAATATACAGCTTTTTGACAGCTAACATTTCCTATCATTTTATAGTTTTTAAGAAATTTTCACGTCTTCTCAATTGATCTTCATGACGGTTCTGTGAAAGTGCCCAGCCCTGATAGTTTCAACAAGCATGTGATAGATGAGACACTGATCCAGGAGGGTGAAGTGACTTGCTGAGGGTGGACAGCTAGTAAGGGTGCACCTTGTCCCAGGACTGCAGGCGTCCTGGCCTAATATAGGCCCCGAATTTCAGTCACTGAGAAAATATTGGCTTTTGTGTGCAAAGAAGGCAGTTTTCATGTTGATATTTGCCTAATTTTTGTTATTTTTTACAGATAAAAACCACTTTAAAGTGATTAAATCCAGTCTGTTAATTTATAAATAAGGAAACCCAAGATGCAGAAAGGTCAAATGACTTATCTAAGATTGTAAAACTAGTATTTCTTATATTTTAAATAAATTAGAATCTATAGTTTGTGCAATTCGTAAGAAGCAATTGTCCTAATGTTGTTTCCAGGGCACCAAAATGAGGGTGGGGAGCAGACTATGGAGAGGGGTGGAATGTTTAGGGTAACTGGATTAGCAGTTTTAAAAACATGAAGTAAGAGATCCAAAGGTAATCTCATTCTACTAATAAAGTCCTTATAAATCTTCACTGTTTTCACTCTGTGTTTATCAGTCACTTAGACTGCAATCATAAGCTAATTTGTATCTTATTAGGGCTTTTTCTGAAGGAAACTTAAAATATGTCACTACCCAGTCATTTTATTGATACAATAAACACAGACTAGATTAGGGTGTAATCTTTCCCAATAAACATTATTCTGATTTTGAAGAGCTAATAAGAGTTCACAGTAGGACTAGCAATACCTCAGTTAAGATGCAGATGTTAACAGAAGCAGTTTTCATTTTTTTTTTTTTTTAGAAAAACTCCTTTATCTCATTTAATCACACACAGACTAGATTAGGGTGTAATCTTTCCCAATAAACATTATTCTGATTTTGAAGAGCTAACAAGAGTTCACAGTAGGACTAGCAATACCTCAGTTAAGATGCAGATGTTAACAGAAGCAGTTTTCATTGTTTTTTTTTTTAGAAAAACTCCTTTATCTCATTTAATCATAACAATCAAAGGTGGCATTCAATGCTCAAGTCACAAAATCATCTTTCTTGCTCCTGTCATTACAGTGATTGGAAAGTCTTCACTAACCTGAAATGCCAGAACTAATGACCAGATTTAATATGACTTCATAAATAATTTAATAATAGACTTAGAGCAACTCATTCCCTGTTCTGATTGGTGGAAAAATCAATTCCACTGTGGTTGGAAATAACTGACTTCCCATTAGAGTTTTTCCTAATTGCAGCCAAACACAATGTCTCCATCCTTTGGTGGAGCCAGACTGCAAAGCAGAAAGTTATTTTTAATATAAATTTTAGTTCTTGTAAACCCTTAAGAATGACCATTCCTCATTCCTCTAAATCAGTTCTGACTACACTAAGTGAAGAGTCTGTTGACACACACTATCTCTAGTTTCAAATGACAAAGCTTAACACATGAGTTGTTAACTATCTGTAATGACACTTAGTTGATTAATGCTTCAGTGACACCCAATTTGATCTTGTGTCCACTATTAAATCACAGCCATGTAATATAATTTACTGTTCAAAGATTTTATAAAGGAGGTGAAATTGGTCTTGAAGTCCATTCCCATTTTAAAAGGTAAGACTGATCATACAATTCAGGACTATTTTTCCCTTCAAGTTTCAAGGAATTAATTTTTCACTAACACCTACAGAAGCTGAATTTTGTTATTTGTGTTTATGAGTTAATAAGCTTGTTTTGTCTCCAAATGAGTCAGTTGCTATCAGTGGATTTTTTCCTTGGGACAATCTGATTCCAGTATTGAAAAGTCAGGGGCAAAAAAATATTGTTAGATTGGACAAATGACAGGGAAAGGCTGTGGCGTCTTGTTCATGTGATATGTCTCTAGTTTTGACAAACATAACTTAAAAGAATTGCGTCTATACTTGTGCTGCAGAATTCCTATGTATATCAAAACACAGCAATTTTACTCAGGGGAATGAGAATCCAATAAATGAGGGCTACTAACAAAACAACAAAAAAACTAAGTGGTGAGTTACTATGAACAACTGCATTGTGCTCACCTCACACACAATCCAAATTAGAAACCATTACTGCATCGAAGACTTGCTCTCAATAGCAGTTAAGCTTCTTTGAACGGATTCCCTGTTGTATAAAAAGTATGCCAGTTTTTGACTGCCAGAATCAATTAGTCACATTCATTATGCCTCTATTTATTAATGTTGTAAACTTTATAATGTGCCTGCCGATGGAACAAAAGAAAGTTACGAAATATCAAATATGTGTTATGATTAAAATCAGAGCAAGAAAAGTAATGATCTTTAGTCTTTAACTGGTTACAAAGCCAGTTAAAGAGGAGATTACTGGTAACAGATTTATAATCTTTTCCAAAATGCAATCCTTACTCGTTCAGGTTTTGCAATAGAGCAAGTATGCGACTGGTTACAGGTTATTGGCTTCAACCATTATATTCATGAGAATATTGTGCTTCTGTCGCCTGAAATTCAAATACACAATATAATCTTAACAGATGCAATTTTAATCTGTATTGCACTGTTAGGATAAAATGGGGCAACATAAGGCTCTTTACTGATATAGGGTTCAGAGTTAATTCAGTGATGCTAAGAATGACTGGTATTAAAAATCAGCAAATAATTAAACCTTATGCTAAAATGAATGAAGAACAACGCTGGCACTCTGGCAGAGTAGATTTTGATAGAATTTACTGTCAAGCTGCCACCGTCAACTTTCCACATAAAACAAAAACTATAATTTGTCTTCTTATAATAAACAGTGTTATATTCTTTATTTCCTCTCAAGTATTGCAGCATAGAAGTTGACATACACCATATGATATGATACTTGCAGTTTTGGGGGGATGGGGGAAGAGGGATGCGAGGTACATGCTTATTTGTTTTAATTGGAATGATTATTAATTGCTCCTTGGTATTAAAATTCAAATTTAGAGAGTGACAATATAGATACACTAGCACATTTAAAGTTTGAGGGGAAAATCACATATCCAGTTAGGCCTGAAATTATAATGAACAATCAACAAATACATTTCTCATGCCTCCGAGGATTAGCTTCTAAAATGCAGCTTGTGGCTCTACCAAGTATGCTCTCCTTTCCAAAAATTCATCTAGCTCCCTGAGACTCTTTCCGTTGCTGACTTTGGCAAGCTATTCTATATTCCATCTACTGTGTTTAAAGAAACTTACCCACAAATTGCTAATATGTGATAGTCCAGTCCAGTCCTCCATTTCAGCCATGACCTCTCTGCTTTCAAATTAGATTCTACTTCAAAAAGCTTACTGGCATCAAACTGATTTCCTTTTAGGAATATTATTCCCTTCTACTAAATCCCACTTAGCGTTTCTTTCCCCTAAGCTAAACAGACCTGATTTGTCAGTCTTCAGGTTGCATTCTTAGAGCACTTTTTAGTACCTAAGCACCCAGGTACTGTGGTGATAGACATTACTAAATGCGTTTTAGAGTAGATAAGAATGAAAGAGAATGTGTAGAAAGCTCACATGCTAAACAAAAATTCTAAATATAAATGGAAAGAGAGTTCCTTTACATCCATTTCCATTTTTAGTTGTAGCATATCCTGTTCACTCCTTAATCTTCCCCTAAAGTCGCAGCTCTCTTTTCTGGGTTACACAGTCATCCAAACCATGCTTTGAACATGAATTATGATGCTTACTCAAAGATGCAGCATGCAATATACACCTGTGCATATAAACCCCCACTTTTAGGCAGATATCCTGTTGAAGATATGTGAATAAAAATCTCAGGGAACTAAAGCCGATTGGTACTTGTTACTTAGATCTTTTTACACCATGTACAAAGATCCTGTAGCAAAATATTCTGTACTGTTTCCTAAATTTACCAGATTCAATAAC
>NW_007728929.1:13168-13760 GCF_000696425.1 Galeopterus variegatus
GTACAAAGATCCTGTAGCAAAATATTCTGTACTGTTTCCTAAATTTACCAGATTCAATAACTGAGCAATAATGCATTAAGATGCCAGTGAGAATGACAGACCTGAGTGAGTCCTAGAGTGATGCTGCAGGACACATATTCAATTTTTATTAAAATCTGTACATTCCCACAGCTTGATTTCTTCCAGGCCCAGGGCTAGTAGGCCTGTGCTAGTTTACATGGCTGATGGGACACACAGGTTAACCAGGGTTAGGTGGTGGCCCCAAGGAGGCTGAGATGCAGTCACTTCCTGATTATCCTCACCTCTTGTTTGTACTGTGCATAATCCCTTCGACCTGGACACCGTTTCCTCATCCTACATTCCATTCCAAGGCTGTCTCCCTCCAATCCCAGTTAAATTCCTTTGAAGCCAACCATTCCCAAGGCTGCTTTCTGGTAAGGAGTGAACTCTGGAAAAAGGTTTCCTTGTTACCTGACCATTTTAAGGCTCCCGCTCCTGGCAACCTTCTCACTTTGGATTGGAAGAGTCATAAATGTAGCTCCAGTACATGGCAGTATGAAGGTGCTTTTATAAACATCATTTGTATAGTGTT
>NW_007728929.1:18136-19438 GCF_000696425.1 Galeopterus variegatus
TTTTTTTTTTACTGCTAGTTTTATTAGTGCTCATATTTTATTGTACACTTTAAACTTACCCTATTTTATGACTGCTAGGTACAGAAGAAGGTTTTAAATGAAGAGATTTAAACCTCAAAGAAAATCAGGGGAGAGGATATCTTCCTCTGCACTGAAGGGAATCGAACCTTTTGCTGACCATGTGGTTTTAATCACTCTAGCAAAATTACACTTGGTGGAAGAGGAAAGAGGGAAAGACCTCTGAGCTAATTCACAGGCAGCTTATGGTGCTGCACTGATCAGTCAAAATCTGAATTCAAAGAAAACTCAAGTATGGACAACTTGTTATTTACCTTACACATTACAGATTTTAGTATGGAGTTTACAAATAAAGCGTGCCCGGGAAGGAATCTACACCTGTCCTGACTTAGGGGAATGCAAACTTTCTGCTTTGTGAGGACATTTTTTTTTTCACGAGTTTGAGAAGCCTGCTGTCTGCATGGTCACCTGGTAGGCAAAATTGCTGCTAGCTAATTGGACTGGTTTAAAAAAATACATTTTAGTCAAGCTTATATTCACTACATGGCCAGACTTTTTAGTTAGGCAAAAACATCATCTGTAATAAAAATTAAAATCAGTTTAGCGGCTCCAATTGCAAGAATACTTATAAAACAAGGATGCATCATCATAATTTTAAGCTTTCTACCAGCACCAATGATGAGTTGGCAATGACCTCACATCTAGACCCAGATGGCACTTTCATTTTACTGGCCATTGTTCCTCATGGATTTTGGGAGGAAACCGGAACAATTTTGCTCTTGTTTTGTGACTGAAATTTAGAATATGTTTCAATTCGCTTTGCCTAATATAGCAGCATATATAATATGTACAAAAGCATCAGAATAAAGAATGCCTTTCTTCATTACTTTTTCTCTACCTACTGACAAATTTTGGCATCTAATAAATTATCTCGTTGGTTCCAAAAGAACCCTATAACAAAAACCGACTATGATGAACATCACAGACTGTAACATCAAACTGCATACAGTTATGTCAATGCCTGTTGCATGTTTAAGTGAATGCATAATAACTGCATTACTCCCTCTGCAATCTTCCTATAGTGAATTCATGCATAGACACCCATAGTAAGAGGCTTCTAGAAATATTGGAGTTTTCCAAGACACTTCCCCTCTCTGACAAGAATTAGACAACACATGTGCTATTGGGATATGTCTGTGGCACATAAGCTTTCATACACTGCAGGGTGTGTGATTCTGGATTCTAAACATCATTCATAGCAAAGCTATTGTTATTTAAATCTAT
>NW_007728929.1:21240-21531 GCF_000696425.1 Galeopterus variegatus
AAAACCATATTTCATATACAGAACTGTCCTGGAATTATACGTGAACAAGTTTGTTATTCTGAGCCATTTGATTAAATTTAACCACAGGAAACTCTTCCAAGTCCTAATGAAGCAGCAATTACATCTAAAAAGGGAGCCAAGCCAAAAAACATCCTTTTCCAATATCTCTCTTTCAAACATCAGACTCCAATATAAGCTCCATGGTTTTCATTTCACTTTGTACCATGTCTCCAAGCTGTTGGAAACACGTTAAACACAAGACAGGGAGTGATGCACCAGTTAGCATGTGGT